>NW_017536697.1:45004-51914 GCF_001853355.1 Bactrocera latifrons | reverse complement strand
AAAAAAATAAATAAATAAATAAATAAAAAAATAAAAAAACACTGTATCGGTTGCCATTGGTAGATAAGTACTTACAAATCTTTCAAGAAGATACAGTGAAATTTTTGGCAAAAAAAATAGTTTTTGATTATATGACATCTCCGACGGCGCTACAGATAGATGCTCCACTGCAGCAGTGTTTCTGCCTTCTCCGTGGATGAAGCTTAAAAATAAAAATTGTTCTTAAACTATAAGATATTCTCCCTACAAATTGAGTCCATCCAAAAATATCAGAAATTGGCTGGTGTTTAAAAAAAATTTGAAAATTTTCCAAATTTTGGTTGTTTTTGGATCGACAAAATTCGAATTTGATGTGATTAGAAAACCGATAGGTCGTTGAATGAAGAAAGTTGGTAACGATCGGATTATTCTTCAAGTGATCATTTCGAAAATTCGAGAAATGTTTAAAGAAGAAAAATGCATTTAGAAATAAACTGTTGGACTGGACTGACGTGAACGACTACACTTTAAATAACTTAAACTCAGAAACTATTTGAGATATCCCTTTGAATTTTAGGTATGTTATTTTTAAATGAATTATATAATGAAAAATAAAAAATGTTAACTTTTTTAAAACTTTGCATTACGTGTGCCCGCTAGGACACTTACGTATATATATGTATCCTTGTAGAAAGCTTTTCTTATCACGCTGCATATATTTAAACGCCGGACTGCAATTTAATCTTATAAACGTGACAGTTTTTATTCGCAAGTGTATTGCACACACAATATGTATGACTTGTAAGTTGAGGCTTTCTCCTCGGTATGTGAATCATTTAGCATACTTTTAATTTCAATGCAATTTATGGCTGTTGCAAGTAAACATTTTGAAGCTTTTATTTCCGTCCTCTTTTACGGTGTTGTTATTCTTTCTACTTGCACCGCAAAGAAACTGCTTTCCACTTCCTCTTTTCGAATAAATAACTTTTTATCATCAGATTTTAAATAAAATTTCAAAAGTACTTTCATTAAACATGTCTCATTATAATATGCTTAAATTTAAGTCTTTTAAGGGACACTTTTTACTATTTACTCACATTTATGAGATGAAATTTGATGATTTCCTAAAAAATTGTTTTGAATACGACTGAATAACGGCTATTAAAATATAAGCTTAATATGATACATGAAAATTCATTACTGTAAGCCACTCAATCATATCTCTTTATTTACTGAATAACAATCAAGTTTACTATTAATTTCATATTTCTAAAAAAGTTCTGATACATAAATTAATAGTTAATAATCATAATTTATTTGAAATGCTTTGAGGGCGAAAGCAGTATAAACTATAATAAAATGAATCGAAATTTCATAAGTTTACTTAGAATAACTCTAATTGGAGGCGCGGGTGTTCACTTAAAACCTTGAAAGAAATTACAACAGAATCTGTGCTAGCACATTGAGCGCAAATATAGAGTTGATATGTAGTAAATTATTTACTCTCTTCAAAGCACGGAGCAGGAGAGTGAGGAATTCTCTAATTAAATATAACATCACTCAGCTGCTAGGAACTGAATTTAAGCTAACCTCTGGGGTGATGTGAGTAAATAGAATAGTAGATTTATACGCACATGTGTACGAATACTTGTGTGCGTAACTCAACTGTCGAATGCTTCAGGCATTAAAATCTAAGCTGAAAATTAATTAGAGCTTTTGGCTTAAAATAAAGGGACACAAACAGAAATCTAGCTCGAACCAAAGTACGAATGTGCCAAACTTAAATTGAACGCATTTGAGATTTTGAAGTGTTTAAATGGTTTGGAAGTAGAAGTAATAAATTACCAATTGTAACATATGTTTTTTTAGTAGAGCTATTGAATTCTCATACCAGGAAAAGTTTTAGTTTCACAACTTCGTTAAAGGAGTAAAGACCAAATAAATATTTATTTTTATTTCTTGATCAATTTCGACCCAAATCTATTAGTTGGCTTGTTTCATAAATAGTCGACCGATTTCCACTAAATTAAGTATTCTTTAATGGTAGTAGTATCTGTGTATTAAAAATGATTTTAATCGGATCAATACTTCCCTGAGACCCCAAATATCTAATATAAAGATAAACTAACTGCCCTTATGTACCTGAAGGTACTTCTCTGGCTTTAATCCTAGTTGCCAGAATATGATTTATTCGGTTATACACGTACTTAGCCTTCTTATTTGTTTTCTTTATATATTTTATATAAAATATATGGTAGAGCTTTTTAAGCTGACTGTAATCCACGAAAGTACTTTTCCGCATAATTAACTACATTGCAATTAAGCCTTATGTGTAAAATGCGCACAAAAAGCAAATGTGAAAATAATGGGATATGTCTTTCCGTGTTGTTATATCGTATTTAATGTTGCATAAACACATTGCTTGGTAATCAGGGAAAAGCCTTGCATTATAAGAATTAAAATTTTTTTATAAATTTCATGATTTGGGTGATTATACTGAATATTTGATAATTGGATTATTATTTTCAAATCTTAAAGTCGTTGCTAAATATTTTTTTTTCACATATCTACGCATTTATTATGAAGCAATAATTAAAAGATGTAAGAAAAAAAAAGAAACAAAAAAAGAACAACAATTCTTCTTCAAAAAGGCCAAAAATGCGATATAAAATACTTCTTTATGGATATTCTACAGGTTTCAAAGTTTTCAAACCGATATATGTAAACGGATGTATGTATATAAATGAATATAAACTGTAGGCATAAGCGTGGCTCGGAAGTTCTTCTACTCAACATCACGACATTTTTATACCATGAACAGGGTATATCGAGTGTGCCACGATGTTTATAACGCCCAAATGAAAGTCGGAGATCGTATAAAGTATATACACTATCTTGATATTTTTATAGATATTGCATAACACTATTTTGTTTGTGATCGTATATTGACATTTTTCTTTTCTTAGTTTGAACTTATTTACTTTTTTCGCTGCTTTACCCCGTCAAGTAATGAAATTAGTAAATTTATGCCCTAAGCAAATCATCTAAATTTTTAACTTAGTAGGGGGGATGTTAAATGACACAAAGTTTATACTTTGTCTAAGTCCGGAAGCCAAGTGCTGCTTAAGCCATATGTAAAAGAATCGTTTCTGGTCACTTTCAAATGAATGGTGCTCAGACACCTTTCTTGGGTGAACTCTACACATGGCTCTATATTCCGTATTTGTCACTACTCAGAGTATAGTAACGTGATATCATAATATACAAATTAACTGTGACACTTAATTATTATTCTGTTATGACCATAAAGGCTATTTATTAAATTAATGTCAGACACTCTTCAAAATTGTTACGTATACGTCCCATCGCTATCTAATTATTGTTCCCAGTTTTTCTCTTTCAATCTATTGCTCTGATAACTTAAATAAAATAACTATCAAGACTGATTTTTATACCCCACACAGAGTATATTAAATTTATTACGAAGTTTTTAACACCCATAAGGAAGCGTCGGAGACCTTATAAAGTATATACATATATAAATGATCAGTATGTTGAGCTGAGTCGATTTGGACATGTCCATCTACATATCCGTCCCTCTGCCTGTATATATACGAACTAGTTAGTCCCTTAGTTTTTAAGATATCGTTTTGCAATTTTGCAAACGTAATTTTCTTTTGAAGCTGCCCATTTACCTGAACTGCCGCTATCGGACCACTAAAACATATAGCTGCCATACAAACCGAACGATCGATTCGGTGCAGAGGAATTTAACGTTTTTTCTTGTTCTTAGCATACTTAACCGTTTATACCTACAACTTTTATAAATGTTGCTTACTTCACTCCACTGACTCAGATTTTACATTGAAAACTTCTAATGCCACTATTTTTTGCACTTTCAGTGAAAGGAATACCACGTCACTCAAAAGTAGCATAAAAGTTCTTAGTAAGGAAATTCAAAAGGGTCAAAAAAATAACACGGTAGAAAGTAAATTAAATAAAAACGAGAAAATAAATAAAACAAGAACAAAGAGTAAATAAAATTTCGTGTTTAAATATTTGTTTAATAATAAAGTTCTTTCTAATAACATAAGGGACATAAACTTAAGACTTAACGTATTCTCACAGTAAAATGTATAAAGGTGTATTATAACGTGATCTTGGTGGCTAATCCATCAGCCTAATACGAAAAATTATCTGAGGCAATTTCGCTTGTTTACGTACTCATTGAGGTAGCAATGGGCGTCATCTCTGAACAAAATTTGGTTCGAAAACTTCGGATCTTCTTGGAACCTTTCCAGTATCCATAGAGTAAAGTAATGTCGCTTGGGAAGGACGAGGGGATTCAGTTTTTCTACAAGCTGTATTTTATACGCTTACAATTTTAGATCTCGACGTTCCATACGTCAGTCCGAGTCTCAGCTACGGTTGCTATATAGTATTTTCTTCACTGCGTGCCGGAAGTGATCTATTCGGTCGAATATTATCCAATAATGAATGCTGGGTCTCAAGATGAGTGATATTATTGCGAATAAGTTGGGCTAAGCGTACGTAACACATTTTCTATAAAACTTGAATTTTCGTAATAAAGTTGAACGACGTTGTTCAGGCGTAAGTCTTTCCATGATGAAATACCAAAAATTACTGAACAAAAGTAATGCGACAGATTGACACGATTCTCGTGACTCGACTTATGATCTGTCAAAAATAGGCTACTGGAAAAGTCACCAACTATTGAGTTAAGTATCTAAAGAAAGGGTTTGCATAATAAGGACATACATACATATAATTTACAAGTATAACTGACACAGTATACGTGAAAAGGAGTTTTTAAAATGAAAGTAACGGAGTAGGAAAAGTTGTGGGAAGGTCACCCAAATTTGATACATCCACACATATTTATTCCTTATACTTATGGTTGCAATAACCTTGAGGAAACTTTAGTACGTTTCTTCCTCCAATAATTTCACATTTTAGACATCCCTTAGACATTTTACTATATGTATCACTGTTCTTATTTTACTTAAAGTAATTTTGAACTTGGGGCCTAATGTAGCCGATCGTTTTGACATTATAGATGTGTTTTCCGCGTTTGAAAGTATCTTTTTTTTATTGGATTTGAACATAGCTCTTTCACCAAAAAAAGAAAAAAAAAGTAATCATTTACGCTCTTATATGCATATACTTATATAGGTATGCATGCAAGAGCTTGTATAAATATAAAAATTCACTTTAGACTTTATAATGAATACATTGGGACACGTTTACGCATATCCACACAATATGTGTGCATTATCTACGCAAGAGTAGGTAATTGCCTTTTCCTTTTTTATGATGCTTACCGAACTGAGTCATGAAAATGAGTTGACATCACAAAGTAATGAAAGTGTTTGCTGTGCGTTGCTGTAATGCAGATATATGCGTATTTATTTGTTAAAACATACGTATTGTTGTTGTTTATAAGTGCCTGTTGACTTTACTTTGCGCGTGTTTTATGCTTTATTCGGGTGCCGTTGTTGTTTTCCAGCAGTACCATTGAAAGGGCGTAATCGAGACGTAAACACTTTTTGAACTTTGTTGTTAGCTTACATATATGTACATACATTTATGCATTTGTGAAAAGTGGTGAAAGTTTTTAGTACATGCTTATTGAGCGGTTTCTAGTTGAGTTAAATGAGAAATGTCCAGCATTGACTTAAAAAGTGTAGCAATAATTAATGTTTCTGTTTATTTCCTTTGCCCCAAGCAAAAATTAGTTGGCTTCTCTGCAAAAAAGTTTCTTGTTAAGTTTGGCCAAGTTCGTTACATGGCTAAAAATCTATTTTAGTTAGTGTGGTAAACAGGGTTGAAAATAATGCATAAAATAATACTGGAAATGGAACACTTAAATAATAGTTGTGTTTGTAATCCCATACACAGGAATAAAAAATTAAACAAGTTTTTAACCGCACTAAATTTATTTTTATTTCCAATCCCAACTAACGGATTGAAAAATAAATGAACAATTTAAATCTCAAGCATACAATTAAGAATTTAAAAATTATTTATTTTAAGATAAATACTTTTCACGGGCTATCGTGCTTCCGGCGAACTACAAAAAATATTTTTTTTTTGTTTAATGAAATTTGGTACACAACAGGTTCTAAATATATTGAAATTTACAACCAAACCAAACAAAAAAAGTGTTTATGCAAACATCGGATCTAAACAATTAAAATATAATTTAATATGATATTCATATTTAATTAAAAAATTATGATTAAAAAATTCGTAACTATGGTTTTATATGGTAGATACTATATTAAAACTAATCTAAACAAGTCGCACATGTTATATGAGTAATATATTGGTTGCACAATAATTATCAAACTCTTTTTTGCCAACACATATATCTCCAATAAACTTTATTTCAAGAAATTCAACTATAACTATTATTAAAAGGGCTAGATGATTAGCTACCCCCGCAAAACTAATACGGCTGTGTAAAAACGGGACCGGGAAAGGACCTCTCCGAGCCGTTCGATATCAAACGAGGTTTCAGACAAGGCGACTCCCTACCGTGCGACTTCTTCAATTTGCTGCTGGAGAAAATAGTTCGAGCTGCAGAACTTAGTGGAGCGAGTACCATCTTTTATAAGAGTGTACAGCTGCTGCGTATGCCGATGATATTGATATCATCGGCCTCAACACCCGCGCCGTCAGTTCTGATTTCTCCAGACTGGACAAGGAGGCGAAGCAAATGGGATTGGCAGTGAATGAGCGCAAGACGAAATATCTCCTGTCATCAAACAAACAGTCGTCGCACTCGCGACTTGGCACTCACATCACTGTTGACAGTCATAACTTTGAAGTCTATCTATCTTGGAATCAGCGTAAACACCACCAACAATGTCGGTCTGGAAATCCAACGTAGGATAGCTCTTGCCAACAG
>NW_017536697.1:40768-44986 GCF_001853355.1 Bactrocera latifrons | reverse complement strand
GCAAAGTCCTCTCTCGACAAACAAAAACCAAACTCTATAAGTCACTCATAATTCCCGTCCTGCTATATGGTGCAGAGGCTTGGACGATCTCAACAACAGATGAGTCGACGTTGCGAGTTTTCGAGAGAAAAGTTCTGCGAAAGATTTATGGTCCTTTCCGCGTTGGCTACGGCGAATATCGCATTCGACGGAACGATGAGCTGTATGAGATATATGACGACATTGGCATAGTTCTGCGAATTAAGAGACAGCGGCTACGCTGGCTAGGTCATGTTGTTCGATTGGATGAAAACACTCCAGCTCTGAAAGTATTCGACGCAGTACCCGCGGGGGAAGCAGAGGAAAAAGGACCTGGCTACGTTTGGAATATCCAATTGGCGCCACGTAGCGAAAAGAAGAAACGACTGGCGCGATGTTGTTAACTCGGCTATAATCGCGTAAGCGGTGTCTACGCCAATTAAGAAGAAGAAGAAGATGATAGCTACTTTGTAGCAAAAAATGCTCTCACAGACACCGAGAATTGAAAACTCACCTTTCAATCGGATGAACATGCCCATCGTACTGACCGTTTCGCACAGAATTTCTTTGTATTTGCCTAGTACATTCCAAGATAGTCACATTTTTTACAAAGCATTTCCATGGTATTGCATAATTTTAAAATTTTTTCCCCATCGCCATGGAGTTGCTTGCTGCGTGGAGCAAAAAGCAAGCTTCGCTTAAAATAGATTGGTGTTTCAAAAAACAAAAAAAAAAAAAACGAAAGCTTCGAATGAAAACGTATGCAAAATACGCAATTTGCAAAGCGTGTCAGTTTGGCGATTTAACGTAAAAAAATACGCATAAACAAAGAATAACCTCGTCGATAAATGTATGTAGGAAAAATTCTGCTTCATATCCAGCAGCTGGCTTTATTATATGGCTCTTTATGAAAACATTTGAAGCGTTTGTTAGAAACCCACTGGGTACAGTATCATGTATACAAAGTTAATAGTATCTATTTTTGATTCAGAAACTGCTGTGAACCGATGTGGTTGCCATCCATAATGACACACTTTTTCCCTAAATCTGTAAGCAATGATCTTTCTCTATTTCTATTTTACGTTTTCTTTCCAATAATTAATTTCTAATATTTGTTTTCTTTTTTCTTTTTTCAGGTATGTAAGTTGGCAGCATTTTAATGATTCAATTAAGGCAAGTGATTTTATCTTAGCTTCTTTAAAAATAAATAGCATTTAATCAAATGTACAATACATAGTTCTTGAATATTCATTTTATCATTTTTTTTTGAACATATAGTTTATGATGCAGCTTAATATTTAAAAGTGTTTTATCTTCCATATAAAAACATATTGCTACTAAGTGAGAACAAAATATAGTAAGACTTGGTTCATAATGTTAAAATTATTAATTGATTCTTCAAAATCTACGTCGCCCCTTCACAGTAATCCACTTTGGCTACAATATACTTGAACCAACGTTTTTTAAATTCAATTTTCGGAATAGCTTTCAATGTGCTATTAACGGTGAGTGTGCTGAATAACCCTGTCCCAGCATTTCTTGTTGACAGTTTGCCCAGTTTTAAGGAATTCGGAGTGAACCACTCCTCGATAATTGAAAACAACCAACGTAATCTTGAGTTTTAGCCTATTTTGACGTTGCTATTACAGGTTCGGTTAATCTTTTCCACGATATTCGGCCGATTGATTATCTGTTTCCAGGTCGTAAGTATAGATTCAAGACTCATTGCCACTAATAATACGTTTCCTGACACCCGGTAGTCGGAAAGCATTGTTTCACAGACGTTAACTCTCAATCAATTCTCGTCAATTCTCAAGCACCAACTCCTTCAGTTTGTACTAAAAGTACAAGAATAGTTAAGCTGTTAAAGTAAGTTGTTATCTAAAGTTTTTAAACCTGCCAATTAATTGCTAACCTTCGCCTTTCTTTGTTCTAGACTATCTCTTGTTAGGTATTATTTTATAGCCCAATAACTTTTATATTGCTACATATCTGTATTTGCCAATAAAAATCGGTGGTTATATTTCTGCAACAAGAGAATGTTGTTTCTCATGTTCTTTATCAAATCTTTTCCCAAATAATAACTACTTTTACTTATATTAAAGGCGAAAGATTTATTCGACAACTGAAGAGAAGCTATTTCTGAATTATTACTATTGAAATCAACGCCATTTTCCGCAATTCTGGTGTACGATAAAAGTTTACTCATACTTTCCGTTATCACTTACTTCTCCATTTGTATATATTATACATGGTGAGATCTTCTGGCACTGTTAAAAGCAACAGCTTAAGAGCTAAGCTAAGTGTTGGTGATGCTGCATATTTGTCCGCACACTGCGATCAGTATACTGAGGAATAATACCTTCCGGTTCTTAATTGGTTTGGGTTCTTCCACACATGCTGATAAAATTTAATCAGCTTTTTGGAACAAAATTTAGATTACTACTGAGGTATTCACAGTTAAGTGTTTTAACGAAGTATAAACTAACGAATTGCCAGATTAACAAGTTCGGCCTGAATACCCCTAATATAATATAATTTTAATTTACCATATTGAGGTGGTTAAATATGATAAGTTATGGTATGTTGTAGTTTTACAAGTATAATTTTTTTGGTGTTTATATAATTGCTTGGACTGCTAAAATAAATTTGCTAACTTTGACTATCTTAAAAAATAATGTTATGTTCATAAGAAAATATATACATAGCTCATAACTGAAATAAATAAGGCTTTTCTTCTTTAGAGTGAGCTATTAATTAAAGTAAAGAGTGGTAAAGCGATATTCAATATTTTTTTATCAGTTATCAGAGTGTCAAGTACGTTTATTCACCTGCCTGCTTGATAGAGTGCTGAAATCTTTGAACGATGACATACGAATTCTTAATAGGTAAAGTTATCTTCTCATGAATCCAACTACTGTCATTCTTACAGAGAGGAATTTCATTAATATTGTCGTAGATTGAATATACCCTTGTAAACTTTTGCTTTTGCTTGACAGGTGAATAGAGTTGATATCCAACTATGTGCCAACGCTAAGGCAAGAAAACTCACAACTATTTATATTTGTGGGAATATCCCGCTGTATATAGTTCTCAACTGATTGGATTCCATTAAGATTGCCTGATTTTTAAGACTGAAAAAAGTTTCCTATCACTTTTATTGAAATCTTTGAAAATATCATCTATTCAGGGTAAATTTATTTTTATTTATTTTATAAATATAAAAGAAAGAAACAACTATGGCATTGGCGTTAATTTTGTTATATGTACAGTGAGCGTCAAAAATAAGTAAACAGCAGTTCTATCAATATTAAAGTGTTTATAACAAAGCAATCTTTAACGCAACAATAAAAAGTTGTATTACAGGATTCAAGGCTTATATTATAAGAGTTTAACTTAGTATAAATAATAAACAAAAACTAAACACAGCCAAAAATAATTCACTTAAATTAAAAATACTCTCGTTTTTTCGCGTCAAAAAAAAGTAAACAGAGTTCCGTAAAGTTAAAATACATATGTATATGTACATAAACTAAATTGATCTAAGAGTATTGTTTGCTTTCCTTTGGACTTCAAGACCTTCGTTAATTTTCTAGGCATAGATTCTGTAAGATTTTTTGTAACTTCTGGAGAGATTTTGCGATTTTTCGGTCAAAGTGCTCCCATAAATGCTCGATAGGATTAAGGTCTGGGGACTGCGGAGGGTGATCAAGAGTTTTTGGCGTTCGATATAACAGCCACTCACTAACAATTTTGGACTTGTTCAAATTTGTTCATCGTGGATTCAATGAAAACTAAATTTCCAACACCAGATGCTGCCATGCAGCCCCAGACCATAACCGATCCTCCACCGTGTTTTACGGTGTTGGTAATACACTTATCATCAAAGGATTTATTTTTGGATCGCCAAATCTTAGGGGGTTTTTTCAATCCAAATATTTCAAATTTGCTTTCGTCTGTATACAAAATGTTGTCCCAGAAGTTTGCAGGCTGATTTATATACTTTTTTGCAAATTCCAAGCGCTTCTGTTGATTCGCCTTTGATATGTTGGGTTTTTTGCGTGGTACTCTTCCATGCAAACCGCTTTTGTGCAATGTTCTCYTTATTGTACTGGCACTTACGGATTTACCCGATGTCTCTGCTATATCTTTTGATATTTGGATAGCGCTTGAAAGTGGATTTGATTTTACTTCCCATAC
>NW_017536697.1:36344-40418 GCF_001853355.1 Bactrocera latifrons | reverse complement strand
TTTACTTTTTTTGACGTGAATTATTTTTGGCTGTGTTTAGTTTTTGTTTATTATTTATACTAAGTTAAACTCTTATGATATAAGCCTTGAATTCTGTAATACAACTTTTTATTGTTGCATTAAAGACTGCATTGTTATAAACACTTTATATAAGTTATATGTTCAGCTTAGTAAATTATTAGTTTATTATACTAATAAAGTATAGCAATTTTCAACTCTTTTTCTTCTCAATAGGTGCTAGCTAATAACACACTCACCGAAGTATATAATTCTCATAGAAAAGCAAAGAAAATGAATAACTCATAGGAAAAAAATGAAATATTAGTTAAAAGAAGCATAAGCCAGCTCATTGTTCATTTAATTTTCAATCACACTACCCACAACTTTTTTTGACAATAGTAATTATTCAGTCATGCCGTTTCCACTTCCGTTTCCAACAAAGAGAGTCTGGAGTAAGAATAATGTAACTTGACTTTGCCTTTTTGGTTATTTGTGTTTATTTGCACATGTTTTGTAGTTTTCAATTTTCGCTTTGTGGAGCTTTCATTTCATTTCAACTTGTGTTTTGAGTCAATTGGTGTTTTATGTAAATTTGTGTTCCTCAGTTACAGTTTCTCAATCGAAAGCTTAACTACACCTCTATTTTCCATTTTTTTTCTTAACATTAAACTCACTTTTCTAGATGCTATCCCTCCATTATTTTTTATTCCTTCTGAATTACTTCTAACCTTCGAGCCGCCGGTCATTTATATTTTATGCAAATTTTTTTTCAATAAAAAGCTAATGCCGGCAATATGCAAATTATTTTAGACTTGAAAGTTACAGTCTGTTGAGAATTTTGATATGTTCTTTTACAGAAATGATAACGATATGCATTTCAGTATTTGTTGGCGAGAAGGGTTATAAAATGTGACCTGCTGTTATTTTTTGCGAGCTTTTCTCTGTGACTAATGAGTTGAGTAGTGTGATATTTGAAGCTATATTTTATGTTCTGTTATTGTGACTAAACCCAATTGAAATTCCTTTAACGCTAAAGTTTTTGATTGATGTTGTCTATAAAGTAGGTGACATTAACCTTTCCTGCTTTCAGTGATTTAAGTGGTTTAGTCGGCGATTTATTTTTTATTCAGCGGTTAAAAATAAAAGCATCAGTAACAAAACAACATACATTTAGAATAGGAAGAGAAAAATAACGCACACATTACATATATTCATTAATTTCTTGTGTATGGCAAGTTATTAAAAACTAATTATTTTCTCTTTTTAATTAGTATAAGCGCTCTATAAATTTTGTATTGGTCATACGACATGGTGAACAGTTGAATGCTCTGTTCATTTTATGTATAACTTGAACTGCGTAAAACTTTTAAAGTAGAAGATAAAAATTTTTAAATCTTATTTGAAACTTATGGGTTTATTTGTGTAACAAAACAGATTTTAAAGCTTATATAATAAACATGCTTAAGTAAACAGTATATAGGCATGGTTTATAGTGAAAACATTCCAAAATTAAAAGTGAAGTTCAAATAATTCTGATACTAGTATATTTAAAATAAAAATTTTAACATAGAATCTCAAACACAACACAAAATATATACATATATGTACAAAAATTAAGTTTATAGCGTTCAGAATAGTATGAAATTTGTCAAAAACTTATTGCGTGTTATTTTCACCGCATAGCATTCACAGCACATACACACTTCATAGCTTAAACGTGGATTTATTGAATTTTCGACAGTTTGCCTTTGGCTGAAAATCGTATTCAAATTGTTGAGCCTGCCGGCTGACCATGTTAGCTAGGGTTTAATAGGTGAAATGGCGCCAGAGAGGTTATTTCATGCTTTGAAATAGTCGTTTGCTACTCACTATTTCTATGTATGTATATAAGAAATATGTATGTAGCACATCGAACATGTATATCTTGTTTACTATCCTACTTCTAATATATTTGCTGTTGCAGCATATATACCTATTTCGCTATGTAATATATATGCCACAGGAGTGTTGTTAATTGTGTCACACTTCCGCTCATGCAAAAATAAAATCAAATTTTAACTAAATTATTGATAGTATTTATGTAAAGGAGGTTGTGAAGTGCTAACCTTAATCACTTAGAATCCAGCCTATCTAATAAAACCATTACTTTGACTTAACAAGTCAATTTAAAAGTCCTTGTCCGAGTTGACAACAGTCAGATTATTAGTTTGTGAGTCAAATAATGTTATGTGAGAAGTGAGAGGTAGTGAAAATGTTGACATAATCCATGAATTGGGCTGCGAATTGCTTCCGCATCACCGTATTCTAGATTTGGCCTCCTAAGGCTATTTACTGTTCTCAGACCTCAAAAAATCCTGGCTGGAAGAAATTTTCCTCTCAAGAAGAGGTGATTGCCGCAACTGAGGCCTCAAGTAATAGACAAATCGTACTACAACAAGTAAAGAACGTCTAAGTACGAGTGCAACCGTACTACCATGGCAATACCTTAAGATGTAAAACGTCAACTAGAGGATCGGAATCCAAGCAATTTTATGTATATATACATATGCTATATGTAATTCAAACACTGATCGACATATTCAAAATCGGTATGTTGGGTCCCCAAGTATGTGATTTGATATGTATGCACAAGGCGTTTAAGTGAACAAAACTATTATATTCTGTAGCAACAGGTCGCAAGATATACATATATTGAATAGGAAAAAAAAAAACGAATTTCAATTGACCTGCGAACGATACCGTTTCCAGTAGGCGGATTTGGTGCCTCTCACTAGTTGAATCGTGAACTTTAATACTTTTTCATGTTTACTACTGACCAATACTACCGTACTATAACTACTTTATGGTTTATTGTTTTGTGTACTCTTATAAATTTTGCTTTGCACAAGTGTTTAAGGCGGGTATAGAATTCTTTTGCAAATATTGCTTATTTCATGGCACTAGTGATGCAACTGTTGCGTTGCTTGCAATTTCCGTTTTAACGCCTTATTCAAAGAACAGAGTGTTCCTTCAGCGGAAGCAGTCATTATTATATAATATGTTCTTACTAAGCTGCGCTCTATAGATATATTCACAACAGTCTATGCGAATTTGCGTCGCATAAAGGGTTACCATACTTGACTGCCTGCAAGCGTTTTGAGTTGAGCAGTATAACTTAAGTGTTTATGCATCCCGTTTTTTAAAATCAGTTTGTGAGAAAGACTTAGTGAGAGTGACGTCAGGGAATAGTGAGAGTAAAATGTATGAGGTTAACGGTGAAGGTGTGAAAGAAAAGGTTTTCTGAACTTTGTTCTCTATTTGAAACTTAATGCAATCCGATCCAATCCCCAAATTTGTAATTTTAACATCATCACGTTTACAGTACTTAAAACTTTTTTTTATAGATTTGTTTCTTGTTTCTTTGATTTGTAGTGATTACTTTTGTGCTTGCGAAAGGGTTGCAGATATTTGAATTGTTTAAAGCTACATAGCAGCTAATACATTTTTAATTGCTCTACTTAACTGCAGCTAGATTACGAACCGCTCATAGTTTAGTAAAGAGCGTTTTGACATAAATATATAATACTTTATACTTCATGTAATTAGGTATTTGTATGCATTTTTGAGAATTACTACCAAGCGGCCATTGTTTGTGGTTTGTTGTTGATTGGACAGCCGTGTTGTATACTGCTGACCTTCGTATTATTCAATGGAGTTATTGTTCTATTGCTACACTTTAATTCATATATAATTGACAAATTGTTTCAAAATCATCGTTGTATATTGATTGATTGAGTGGTGGTTGCCGTAGATGTTTGAAATGAATCGTGTTAGCTTTTTAGAAAGCTAATTATACAAATCAACGAATATGACGTACGTAGGTAGGTATGTACACTTGTGCTCATATAATTAAGTCATTCAGTTCTTTTTTACAACATGTAAAAAAACAAGGTATATTTCTTTATGCAACATCCCTAATATTGTGCGAGAATAAAGTTCCGTTATTCTAGGAACGCCACCGATTTACAGCGCATTCAAGTATTTTCGTTTGGGAGAGTTTAAATGAATTTTCCATTTATTGTCAATTAAAGTGTG
>NW_017536697.1:10684-35934 GCF_001853355.1 Bactrocera latifrons | reverse complement strand
AAAAAAAAAAAAAAATATTGAAAAGCGAAAAGCGTTTGCTAAAGACCATCTCTGGAAGGATTCTAAATTTTGCAATTTGGTGGTTTGGAGTGACGAATCCAATTTTAATGTATTTGGTAATGATGGGAAACCATATGTAAGATGACTCCCTTTGCAAGAACTCAATCCCAAATACACTAAAAAAACCGTGAAACATGGCGGTTCATCGGTGATGATGTGGGGTTGCTTCACGTCATCAGGCGTTGCCCGATTGTTAAAATAGACGGGAAAATGACAGGTGAAATGTACAAAGGAAAACCGGAGAACAATTTAGACGGTGATTATGTGGACAACTTACCGTTAGCTTGGATTTTCCAGCACGATAACGACCCCAAATACTGCTCGCGGGTCGCTAAAACTTGGATACGTAGTCGAAATAGTAAAATTCTGGATTGCCAGCTCAAGCTCGGACCTAAACTCCATAGAAAACCTATGGGGGATTATAAAAAGAGCCGTAGCTGCACGAAAAAAAAGATTCTTTATGGGAAATAATACAGGCAGAGTGGTACAAAATAAGTCCCGCCCAATGTGCTACTTTAGTCCAAACAATGCCTAAGCGATGTACTGAGGTGCTACGTAATAAAGGTTATCCAACTAAGTATTAGTCTTAGGTAAGGTAAAACTGCAAAAAAATTTCGTATACTTCGAATAACTACATTTTTCTTTAGGTGACTTAATTATATGAGCACAATAACATGGATGGGCTAAACGAATGACGCAATATTTTTATTATTTTAGAAGTTAAATAAAAAATAAGTATTCTGTTTTGAACTGAATTAAAATTTCTTCCATTTTTTGTAAAATTAAGTTTCATTCCTGTACCATAGAAGTTGCTTTGAATAAACTTTCGTTCTGTTACTGGCGTGACTTAATTATGTGAGCACAAGTGTATGTACAGCATCACAGAAATATAAATAATATATCTTTGGTGCACATAATTCTCAACCATTTCAGTAATTTTATCTACTTCGTAATTTCTTGCCGATTTTAGCGAAGAAGAATCCTGACAGTTTGAAAATGTAACTCTGAGACTCTTTATATATTCCCTTGTAGAGTTAATTTACTTTTTGAAGAATTTTATTTTAAGTAGCCAAATCGAAACACTCGCACATAAATGGGCTTTTCGTTTTTTATTGACTTAAGATAGTAGATGATGGGGCTCCTCATATTTATGTACCAGTGGCAGTAGCTAAATAACAAAATAAAATACAAAAAAATTAATTACCTTATCTGCAATTGAAACAATCTATAAAGTTATATTGAAAACGTTTAAATTTTTAAATCAACTTCTTAGAAAAAAAATGTTCTTTTCAAACACATTCACAAAGTGTTAGGCTTTTATCTAAAAAACTTTATTCAAATGCCAAAGAGTCTAAATATTATGCAAATGACAATGAGAGTGAACGTGACTTGACCGTCAACAAGCACAATAATATCTCCTTTCATTTACCAGGGTATAATATTTTTATTTTTAGACCACATTAAACAATTTTGAATTATGTGCTCTTAAGGCTGACAAAATATTCACAATTATACTAAAATTTTACATTCTTTTTATTTTAGCATATTGTTCCATTGTCTTTTCTTTCTTTATATAAAATTCTGTATATTAGTGGCTTAACTTAAGCGAAAGAGCTTATAGTACTGTCAGATTACTTTTAATAAATTTAATTTTTAATTTTGAGAACTAAAAATTTTGAAAATAAGATCCCTACTGCAAAAAAATTTGGAACATTTTTTTTTATCTCACCGAGCAAATTTTTTCGTAATTTTTAAACTCTCTCTCTAGACACTCCTACAACTGGCTGATGGTGTGATTGTTTTCCAAACAAAGAGAGTCTTACAAGGATAATAAAATGTATGTACATATATTAGGCTGTTGTTTCCAACACTGAAATTTATGTGCATAGTATTTAAAGTCTAAAATACATGTGACTCATAGTAGCATATGGTAATATACGGTTTTTCAAGATCCTAATACTTCCTAGCCTCATCGGAGAAGATGGTTTTATTAAAAAACTAGTTATTGTTTTCAAGTTTTCCAATACAAAAATAGAAAACTGACGACTTTTATATTGCGTTTGAGTTCTTAAGTGGGAAAAATTCTATATAGATGCAATCCCAAATCTTTTCTAAAAATCCTCCAAGTTGTGGTTTGAAACCGTTCCAATTCTTGAGAATGGATTGGAATCGACAAACTAAGGTTTTCAGCAACACGCTCTTTCTCTTCGTATTTTTGAATCTAGCGCCCCGTGGTGGTGCCATCTACATGTCGACTACTGCGTTAGAATCTTCTATCTTTATCGATTGTTCAGCACGAATTCCATGACATTTCATTGGTTGGAAGTGAAGTTATTGCGTTTTAAGTGTCAGTATGTTTGCATTATCGGTGCGAGAATAAGCTTCGCACAAAGAATCAACATTAAATTTTGTTTAAAATTGGTAAAACTTTTACCGAAACGTTTCAATTGATGAAACAAGTTTATGGCGATGATTGCCTATCCCGTAGAACGAGTGACCGAGTGGTTCAACGTTTTCAAAGTAGTCGTGAGGACATAAATGATGATCAACAAGTGGGCCAATCAAAATCCGTGATCACCGGAAATTCCATTGAAACTGTGCGTGAATTCATCAAAAATCAGCAGAAATCATCATTGAAATTCATGGAAATGGAATTGAACATCTTCAAAACATCGATTTATCGCATTTTGATCGAACATTTTAGCTTACGAAAGGTGTGTGCACGGTTTGTTCGGCACAAATTGACTAACGACCAAAAATTGCTCTGAATTCAACATTCGAAGGACATCAGTGTGACCGATTATTTTACCAAAAATCACATTTTAACCATTAACCACTATTCACCTGATATGGCATCGTGCGACTTTTTCCTTTTCCCAAAAAGGAAAGCGTTATGCAATCGAAGAGGCTATTCAAAAGGCTTGCACCGGCATATTGGCGGCCATACCGGCCACCGAGCTAAAATACTCGTTCGACATGCTTTTGGACCGCTAAATATCCAAGGCATTTGCTTTTTCGTTTTAAATTTTATGCGCCGGCTAGATGGTGCTTAGCTTTACGTATGTATATACGAATTGCTTTCGTGCTGGAAATGGCGGATTTATGTTTCCCTTTGGTACTTTAGGAGTACTCAACATCTAATGCCTATAAGCATTTGTTTGTACCTTTAATGTTGTTTTTATACATATTTTGTGTGTTGTGTTATGTATTAAAGGCAATGAATTCTTAATGTACGAGAAAATCGAATAATGATATCTTCAAAAAAAGTTATTGTCCTTAACTGGAGAACGGAGAAACTTGAGAATAGGTACATTAAAATAAAGTTAAGTGTTAACGACTATTATAATCTACAGAGTATTATAAAGCCTAGCAGTTTTGAGTATAATAGTTTCATTATCTGTGAAATATATTAATGTAAGGAATATCTATGATATAACATCCGCTTGTAGATACATATTTTAGCATATTAGAAAGAAAGTGGAGGCCATATAGTAAGTACGGTAAAAAAAACTTCTACTCGTGGGCTCGAAAATAAATTGAAAATTTTACTATCTTGTCGATTGCGTGAATACCAATTATATACCACCGAAAACTTGTTAATAACACTTAATTTGTATACATAATTTGTTAGCAAGTGTTGAAGGTGGCAATGGCGTATACGTAACGTTGTTGCTTAATCTGTTTTACCTTTAGACCTGTATGTTGGGTAACGCATATTTAATGAATTTTGATTATGTGCGAGGTTTTACGCAAATAAAGAATCCTCATGGAATTTTTTCGCTTTGTGGAAAAGTTACTTAATTAGTGATTTCAGCGCGTAACAATTTTCACCATAGAGTTTTTTTTTAGCATTTACTGAAATAGCCTTAAGTGAACACAATAAAAAACCAACGTACACAAATATACAAGCACACAAAAGTAAAGAAAAAAGTTTATGCCATGTTTTAAAAAGTTAAATTATGAGGTGAAGGCATGAAAACGAATCAGGCAACATGGGTTGACATTTTAATTTTAAGTTTTAATTCATATTTTTTCATTATTAGCAACATTACTAAACTGCCTCCATAATTAACTGGAGTGTTGTGAGTATTAAAATTCAGTGTATCTACATTAGCCTCATTAACTTTTAAATGGAGCTGGCTTGATTCATAACTACAGTCTTCAACCTTGTCTACATATCTTTGCTGACACCATCCCTTGATGTTATTTCATTACCAGACCAGTTTAAACTAAGTTTTGCCCTTATTTTACGTCCTTATTACGTCCTTATTATACCGCTGGTATTGATGCGTTTATTTTGTTATTATTTGATAACCCTAATGAGGTTAATGTAGACTTTTCAATTCAAATTATTGCAGGTACTCAAAGCTACAATATGTGATACACCCTCTTTCGTCTGCACATAACGACGTTAAAAAGAACAAAAAACTTGAATGGAAGGCGTCTAAAAAAGTCAAAATCGAAAATAAGGCTGATTTGTTTTTATGATTACAAGGATATTGTCCACAAAGAATTTGTTCCTGGCCAGACCGTTAATGCGGCATTTTACCTTGGAGTTTTGAAGCGTTTGGTGCGTCGTATTCGACGTGTTCGGCCCGAATATCGCGATGATGAAAGTTGGCGTTGGTTGCACGATACTTTTTTTAAGTCTTGTTTACTTTGAAAACACTTTGTATATAGTGGGTTTTTTTTGGATTTTAGAAGATTTGCTATTTTCCTTTCACATCCTATTGCGATTATACTCGTTGTGTTTAGATTCGTAGCATCGGAAAGCATCATTATTTGTTTGTGTTTATTGTATGATATTTGTATGATGATAATAATAGTTTATTAGAAATTTAGTTTTGACCTCGACGGTAAAGCTATTCACTCAAAAGCAAATAGAAAATCGATTGTACGGTCTAATCAAATTTAAGCCACACTAAACATAAAACAACATGTTTGTGTATTTTAATATGAAGCTTACTTAAAGCTTATTGCAAGTGTTTGGAGTATATTTTGAAGGCGATACTGATGCCTTCAAAATATACTCCAAACACTTGCAATAAGCTTTAAGTAGGATGATATCCAATGCCTTCAGCGAATATTAGCTTTTTTTTTTCATTTTGACTCACTCTTAGAGTACAACTCTTTAGACTCTTGATAATATATTTATAAGCCGACATCTCGTTACCAGTAATGATGCGCTCATGAATTCGTTGGTCAGCAACATTGTCGAACGTCTCTTGTGCGATCTACCATTTACTCGCCATCGATTCAGGTCTTTTAGTATGAATCTAGTATTGATACGATTTATACATAAAGTATTAAAAAATTATTTCAGCCGGTCCATTAATTGGGGTTCATTCAGAGCGTTAAATATGTATATATAGAAAAATAAATTTATTCTGAAACTTTATTCTGAAATTAACGCAATTTGAAAAAGTCATATAAAGTAAAATATGCTTTATGAATTTGGCATACTCTTAATCGCATCAGCAAAGCAACTGAAATGGTTAAGTAAACAGGACAGTATAAGGAGAGCAGTGAATAACTATTAGTATTTTATATTGCTTTTTTCCAAACAATTAATTTTTGTTTAAATTATACATATGTATACAAACGAGAGATAGTGTAGTAGTGTAAAGTGTAATTAAGTAAGCAAACACATTTATTATCTTGGAGACTGGCTGTTATTTACTTTGATGTGGAAATTAAATTAATTTTATTGTTGTTAAAGAAGCAATTAAATTTAATCTGTTTCTGGACTTTTCATTGGCGGCATACAGAAAAACATTTAATGCTGCGATACGAAGCAGAGTTGGAAGAAAGAGAAAAATCATGCTTTTCACTTACAAAATGAGCTCGAAATGTAGGGGAAGGACTTGCAATGAAAAATTTATATTTTTAATTTTTTTAATTTAATTTCATTTATACTATAATTGCAATTAGTATTTTATTTAATTTTTGTTTAATTTAAACACGAAGTTTAGTTGTTGTAACACTTTAAAACCAATAAAATCGGCCGCTTTTGTGTAAGCACAGAAAAGCTAATTTGTGTTTTACTCATTAGACGTAATTAATTAAAAACTATAATTATAATTAGATAATATTATTTAGTTTACTTGTCCCAAAAAAAAAAAAAAAATTATGAAAGTAGTAACTTTTGCGTATAGTAGTGAGGTTTGCGTTGCCACGAGTGTACAAATAATATGGTGTTACTCTTGCGACAATGCGAACTCTTTAATTCTATGCAAAAACGATTGTGAGCTTCAAATGTGAATTGTAGTACTCCTTTTATATCCATTCTGAATCTTCTGAAATAAAAAAATTGAAATTTTATTGATATATAATCGCTCTTCTAGGCAAATTTTTTACTGCTTGCCTGTACTTTCTAGATTTTTTCTTTTTGTTTAGCTTTGAAAATATCGGATAATTTATATTGTAAATGGAAACATTTTAACAAATCTGTAATGGTTGTATCGTAAATTATGTACAGAAATAGTGTTCACAATTAAATCGTTATGAGGGGTACCGACCTTGATGTCGCGATTTGTGGGCAAAACGCTTTACACCTGTATGAAGCAAAATGTTGACAGACTTGAAATTAAGACACAACACCCTTGAGATATTATGCACTTCAAACAAGAAAAAAAAAGGAATAAAACCACATAAGAATTAGAGCGCAAGCCAACATGATATCACAAAACTTAAACTGACATATTAGAATCATATTAAGTTTAGTTATATTATCTAATATCGAACTATTTTGAACCTGATGATTATGTAATTATGCATACTAAATTTAAGAATTCGAAGCAATCAAAGCACAATAAGTGTGGGAAATAATAATAAAGTGGCAAATGTGGCTTCTCTCATTTTGTGCCTCATTTGAGTGGCAAGAAGCGAAAGCAATGGCGGTCTCGCCTTCAATGTCACTGACTTCTCCAACAAAACCCAATTGGCCGATCAAGACATTGACATTGCAAACATAGCGTAAAAGGAAAAAAATATTTTTATAACCACTAACATTCTGGCTAGAAAGTACAAATACGAAAATAATCTTCAAACATAAAAATTGTAAGGAAATATAAATAAGTAAACATCCAAAATATTGACAACAAAGCTAAGAGTGAGGATGGCATGAATATATACAAACAAGAGTTGTCATTGCTGTCAGTTGGTGGGAAAAATGCGAGTGATCCAGTTTTCCTACATATCTATATTTTACGTTTAGCTCTCATAACGTAAATCTGCTATTATGATGGTAGCATCTAGCGAATCTGGCATATGTTGTACAGTTAGTGCAATGATGAATCGATTTTTTCAATGTAGACATATATGATTTTGACCTTCGTGGTGCCCTTGGACAGACTATCAATGCGATTGTTTAAAGTAAGTAAATGTGACCATTATTTATCGGCCCGTACTACAAGGGACTTTCCAAAGTAAATCGACCTTAAAAAAATACAGAACAAATAGTTTTCTCGGGCAAAGTCAATTTATTTTATTCAAAATCAATTATTTATCTTCTTCTAAATAAAATAAGAATAATTAATTCTTATTAGGCAATACATATAACAGATGCAAATACGAGAGAGGATCATATGTGATGGTGTATAAATGTCATGCTTGATAATGAGGGATAATGATTGGCGTAGACACCGCTTACGCGATTATGGCCGAGTTAACAACAACGCGCCAGTCGTTTCTTCTTTTCGCTACGTGGCGCCAATTAGATATTCCAAGTGAAGCCAGGTCCTTCTCCACTTGGTCCTTCCAACGGAGTGGAGGTCTTCCTATGCGGCGGGTACTGCGTCGAATACTTTCAGAGCTGGAGCGTTTTCGTCCATCCGGACAACATGACCTAGCCAGCGTAGCCGCTGTCTTTTAATTCGCTGAACTATGTCAATGTCATCGTATATCTCGTACAGCTCATCGTTCCATCGAATGCGATATTCGCCGTGGCCAACGCGCAAAGGATCATAAATCTTTCGCAGAACTTTTCTCTCGAAAACTCGCAACGTCGACTCATCAGTTGTTGTCATCGTCCAAGCCTCTGCACCATATAGCAGGACGGGTATTATGAGTGACTTATAGAGTTTGGTTTTTGTTTGTCGAGAGAGGACTTTGCTTCTCAATTGCCTACTCAGTCCGAAGTAGCACCTGTTGGCAAGAGTTATCCTGCGTTGGATATCAAAAGTGGGGTCTCTCATCCGAAGCTGTTGTTGCGTTTTCATTGGGGTGGTTTTTTTTACGTGGCGGGTCCCAAACCCAGCGCACAACCCTATGCAGGGAATGTTTCGCCTTCTCACTTTAGCTCACCTTCAAACGGATGTTCTTAGGCTACCCAGAGGATACTTGGTCAAGGACCGGAAGTCGTGAGCTGCTTGAGTCATATGTAAAAGAATCGTTTCTGGCCACTCCCACGTGAATGGCGATCAGAAAACTTTCCTCACTTGCGTGAACTTCTACACATGACTCCATCCATTAGGAGTAAGTATTATATAGCGATAATACTTTTGTTTAAAATTAAACATTGTCAGTTTTTATAGTTATTATTTATTTAAATTTGTTATTTTTTTCAAAATGAAAACCAATCCAAGGCAGACGATTTTAGCCTCTCAGTTTCTTCATAGCATACATATATATATATATACATATATAAGTGTATAAAATTCTCTGGGTATTATATTCTGTCTTGAAAACATATTATATAACTTGCTGCGTAAATATTTACTTAGCATTATTGAAATATTCTGTACTCAAGTGCTTAAAAAATATGTATTCGGGAAAACATAATTTCTTATGTCAAATAAACTGTTAATTTATTATCACGAATACATTCTAATATTAAACTACTTTTTAAAACTGTATATTAATTTATCAAATATAGAACTCTAACGTTATTTATTGCACGTGTATTGCAAAGCTTGAGCCAATATGTGAAATTCCAAAATATGTTTACTTCACTTGTTAGTAAGAGGAGACACATTCACATAGTGTGGCATTATACGTAATTTCATATATTTATTATAAATTTATACATACACATATGTGTATAGTTATATGGGCACAGTTATTAGAGGAACTGTGCTTGACAACATCCTCTTGGAGAAATAACTTCTTCTGTTCGAAATTGCAATGACAATTAATCAAAACGTTTATAATTTCGTATATCTTACATATCTTAAATACAAATTTAGTTTCGGTATATATTCAGCGTATCAGTAATATTAATGTAAGGCAATGACTTCGATCCTTAAAAAGAAACTGAATGTAAAAACATGGTTACTTTTTCTTTGTTTGAAAATCTAGGATTTGTGTGGTGTCAATTTATAGATATTTTTATATGTACACCTGTAGATTTTTATCGTACTAATCCCTTGGCAAAAGTAATTATACTCATGAATAAGTGAAATCACCGAGAATTCAGATGTATATATAAGCTAGTGGATATACTTTTACTGTAAAGATACTTCTTCTCAATTTTATTAATATCTCTTACAAATTGACTGACGGATCAATACCGGTTTTAACACTACCAGCGCCATGGGCGAGATTTATACGGCAACTCCTCCAACTGCAATTCAAACCCATTCGAAAAAAGGAAAACATTTAATGAAATAACCGTTTATTGAAAGAAATAATTATTTATTATAAAAATAACCATTTACTACAAAAACACTAATAAAATTTTGCTTTTCTGGCCTTTCTATCAGCGAACTTTTTTATAAGGTTGTCAAAGTCGATATTTTCAGCAATTTCGTTTTCAATTGACAAAGTTGCTAAGTTTGTCAATCTAGATTGAGAAATTGTTGATCGAAGATAAGTTTTTATCAGCTTCAGCTTTGAAAATCTATGCTCCCCGCTAGCAACCATTACAGGTATAGTTAATAATATTCGCAATGCTATCCATACATTTGGATACAGTTCTTGTAAGTTGCAATCTTTGATGAAATTTAAAACAAAAATGGGAGTAACCACATTTTGATCAGGCAAAAAGGATGTCGGGCTTACAAGTTCATCACACAACATACAACCATCTATGTCTGATTTAGAGTCTACAGTTAATTTTAATTGGAGATCACTACAGAGCTTGGCAAGGTCGGGTTTTTCTGGAATCTGTTTAATATTGTACAAAAAAGATCAGAGTACTCATTTAACTGTTCGAACCTTTCATTAACTGAAATTAATGTAGTGTCCAAAAGACAGTTGAAAAATTCAACATCAAAGTTTTCTTTTTCTGGAGAAGTTATAGTGTCTTGACACTTAATTTGATAACGGATTGCTTTAACACTACTTATTCTTGCTTACCAACGTGTGTCACTGAGCTTTTTTATAGTACATAGTGCCAAGTGATCGGTTAGAATTTTCCATCGATGAACAGAAGCTGAAAACAAAGTGAACAACCTCGGAAGTACCCCAAACAAAGTGACTGATCCTACGGATGACTTAGCCTCATCGCATAGTACTAGATTGTAGCTATGACAGCCACATGGCACATAAACAGCTAAGGGGTTTATGTCGAGAATTCTCCTTTGAACCCCAATATTTTTTCCTTTCGTATTCGCCTCGTTGTCATAACCCAGACCTCGAACTATGAGCATAGCTGGAGGGCGTCTGCGGCGCCCCTTTTGACAGGCGCCCTATCTACACCGCTACTGTGACGGATCTAGTGTAAAGTGAACCGGAAGTTCGAAAATATCCGTTTGATCTAACACTCTTTACCATTAAACAAATTATTTTATCTACTCTTACCAAGTAACATTGAAAAATAGTAAACTTACTTTAACCTTCTTAATTTTGGCTGATGAATTTTTTGTTCCTGTAGATGTGCAGCTTGAAATGGCAACAATTGCGCAAAATTTTATTTTAATCGCTCCAAATTTTTATTTTAATGCCGTAACATGTAACAGTCAAATTGAATTTAACAGTTTGCTATATGGGAAGGAGTGATGGTTCTCATCCAAATTTTTCATAGCGCCTTACAGGAATGTTAGGGTAACATTACATACCAAATTTGGTTGATCTCGGTGCAGAAGCTTCTGAGATATACGATTTCTCATAATATTTCAACATAGAGGTTAGCATTATATAGGAAGTTAGCTCATAGTGTAAATTTGTTATACAACACCTAGATTAAAACTTTTAACTGGTCATACTGGTGCACTTACATACGTCTGTGTCTTTATGTATGTGAACTGCATTTTGTAACAGGTGTCTTAAACATCTGTCACCAAAATATATCCACTCATTATTGTTGTGGTTTAGCGCTGACGTTGACAATATCTGACGATTTAGAACAATTTAATGGTGAGGAAGCAACAAATATAGCGGGCTTAATCCAGAAAGGTGTCGAAATTTTTGAGCTGTATGAGTTCACAAACTTCAGAAGCCGTTCATACGCTTAAAATTTCGTTTACATGATACGTTTTCCTCTTCCTTATTATATTGTATTTCAAGTTTCGCAGAACTTTTATATTAGTTGAGTTACTACTATTTCTGTCCACGTCAAGAAAACTGCCGTTTCCGTTTTTCCGAATGTTACGTTCTCAACGATATCATTTTTTAATAAGTGTGGACCGATGATTCCAACGGGACACAAACCACACCAAACAGTTACGTTTTCTGGATGAAATGACAGTTCTTTAATGGCTACATGTGGTTCTCTGTCACAAAAGCACCAGTTTTGTTTGTTTACATACCCATTGATCTATAAAAAGACATCATCGCTGAATAAAATTCAGCTCGAAAATATTGGACCTTTTTGGAACATTTGCAAGAGCCCATAGACTCACAGAACAATGCGTTGCCGCTAGGGAAGGTCGAGTGGCTTCAGTTGTTGCACAGGTTTCATTTTGTACGCTTTCTATTTAAGATCTCAACTTAAAAATATCTCCTTTCATACGTCGGTACGAGTTGCTGCAAGCGGCGCCGAATCGACTCTCGTTTGTGTACACTCTCAGCTACGGCTGCATTTAATGAACATAATAGAATGGCGGATCATTTTGAAAAATTATGGATTCCTTTGATCTTGTATCTGAGCTTCTGAAGAACTTTCTAAAAAATGTCCGTTAGTGAGGGAGATTTTTCGTCTTGAAGTTATCTAAAAACTAAAAATAATATTGACTTTAACCTCTGGTCTAAGCTACCTTTCCGCCAATTTTCAGCCAAAATGGTTTGATGGTCTTGAGATATAAATAGTGTAACTAGCACGACTGTATTTTATAGATATATATTTTCTGAGGCCTTAATATTTTCAAATTACGGACGTTAATTTGTAACACGCATGATTTTCATTTAAGTTTGTATATGTTTAGTTATTGGTAGTCATTATATAATAATATTTCTTTCTATGTGAATTGAATATCCAATGTATGCTTTATTTTTACAGTTTTTTCTATTTTCAGGCATTTCAGGTAGCATTCTAGCGAAACAGTTTCAGTTAAAATAAGGTGAGTGTGTTTCTATTAGATCACTGGTTTTGTACCTGTAGAAAAATATACTTTCGTGAAGAAAACACAAAAATTAATTTTCAATTTGTAAATATTTCTCATTGAAAATAATTTTTATTAGCTCTTCAATCAATATATCGTCATCTAAAATGCAAAACAACGTATCATCAGAAATATCGCAATTGAGTTTTTTATATTACTATATTTGTTACGAATATATGGCATACAATTTACAGCTGTTGCTGTCATATATAACCTTTTTATAACCAAAATTCAAATTTTGTTTTAATTTAATTGGTTTCTATTATATCGTTATTCCTTCACCTGACAATTTTGAAAAAGTAGCATTTTAAGTTACGATATACTATATTAATGTAAAAAGAACGCATACTAATTTGATACAGCAAAAGCTTAAAAAATGTATATTTTTTTAACTTGCGGGAAAAAATATTGTTTATGAGAGTAAAAATTGAGAAAGTTGAAAGTGCAGAAATCAACAAGTGCGTTTGCATTAAATACACTATATATATATACGTTGTCGCAATATCTTAATTTAAATCGTTAAAAATTACCACAACTTAAGCTTAATTAATGGATCAGTGAAATTGCTTTCTTAATGTTTGGTGTCATTTGTAATTTTCCAGTCGTCTTTTGTAAGGATAATTATCTTTCTCAACAATATTGGTTACATATACGCCCAGCCACTCTTTAGCAAGATTTGCGTTCTTTTTTATTAAAAATTAATACCATTAATGTCACTAATTTTCATAAACAACACCACAGTTATTATCGTTATCATCAACCTACTCATATCTTTCAAATTAGATCATTTTCTATTTTATTTGAATTTCATTGCTTGCCTGCAGGTATCATCATTTTCCATGTTTGTTCTTCATCTGTCGGTAGAGTGGTTGTTTTCATTTGGTTTGTATTTTTAACAAGTCTTAATGGCCTGTCAAAAATAAAGATTGTTTTATTCCCTATTACCTTTTAGAAAATGCACCTATAAAAGATATTATAGTTTTGGTACAGCCTTAGTTAACGTGTTTTCTTGTTTTTATTTTGTATCACAATATGATAGTATGCTGCTATAGAGATATACATATATACAAATTAGAGTGTCTATCGGATTGTGAAGATATGCCTACTATATCCAGTTAAAAGTACCTTCCTTGTTGTCATGGTTACCTTTGTCGAATTCAATTCGAATATTTTAGTCCAAAAGCATAGGTATTTTCTATATATGTTCACCTCTACAGTTCGATACTTCATCAAAGTTGTTACACTAATATAGGCGTATCGATAACCTTTGAATTCACCTGCTGCTGTGAAGTTGGAATTAGATGTGTTGAACACATTTTCTGCATTACATATACATACACATAAACTGTTTTAACCAATATTATAGTATTCGTAAGTTTGCACTTGGCTCTTGCGGTAACGCAATAAACGCAAGGCACTCAACCGAAACTTCGTGCATATGGTTTACAATGATGCTATTATTGCAGTTAAACCAAAGTACCCAAAAATGTCGACGAATTCTACTGTAAAACTAATAAATATGAAACTTCATTCTTTTACTTTTACTTACATACTCGTATGTGCAAATTTCTTGCTCTGCTCTAAATACAAAAGTAAAACTTTTTACTTGACTGAAAAAGTACCCGGAAATTGTAAATAAAATGTAAAATATTTAAATATTCATCAGTATTTATTTTGTCGCCTACAAAGTAGTCCCAACCAGTTGTTATATATTTATGCCAACGATTATTCTAGTCCTCGAAACACTTTCATTAACTACTTTTGGGATGGTCTTCAGATTTTTCAACGAAATTTATTTTATTTCTTCGATAGACTGAAACCGAGTACCTAGGAGTGGAAATTTCAGTTTGGGGAACAAGAATCGTGGCATGTTAAACTCTTAAACCCACGTCGCAATGACAGTTATAATAAGTTCCATGAATGTTGGATCGGAATTCACGCGATCAATCATGTTCGAAGATATCTATTTTCTGTGCTCTTTTTGAAAAAAAAAAAAAAAAAAAAAAAAAAAAAAAAAAAAAAAAAAAAAAAAAAAAAAAAAAAAAATTTGAAAAAAAAAAAAAAAAAAAAAACAACTTAATTGGGACTTGTCGAGCAAGAACGCATTTCATACCCAAAATATTCACCAAGAGATGTCGAGCTCAAAGTTTGGTTAGAAGTACTAAAGTACTAAATTTGAGACAAAGTCTGTGCAGAATATGATGTATAGTGAATTTACATTTTTTGAGAAGCGTAAACTTTATCGTTAATAATAACATAACCACGTTTTTAACTGAAAAGCCAATGCATTTTTGTAATAGAAATTTACGGTATAGCAGATTAATTCATTTTCAATTCCTTTGTGATGCCGCCTGTAATTATTCATCGTTTCCGCTGCCACTTTCATTACAGAAGAGCTGTAGAAGCTCTTAATGAAACTTGAGCATGGCTTTTGCGGTCAACTTGTGTTAATTTCCACTTCCTTTAGCTAGTTTATAGCTGCTAGTGACTGCTTAAAGCAACTCCACTTATTAAGTGTGCAGACAAAATCAAGTCTTGTGCAGTTTTTTTTTTGTGATTTGCTTTTCGTTGTGCAGTAGTTGCAATGTATAGTTAGTAGGTCCTATTTAATTCTTACTTTCCTCTGCTTTTGTTTCGAATCAATTTTTTTCTTTTGCCCAACGAATCCAAGTACACTTGTTGTCCATAAACCAACTTTGCTTCTTATTATTTTTCGGGTTTTTGTTTCTCCTATCTTGAAATATTTTATGTTCTTTTGTATGCATTTACTTTTCACGGGTAACTATCTTCCGACCTTTACACGACACCGGCCATTACAATTTTGTGTAAATACTATTTGATTTGCAGTGTGGTGATAGGGTGTGTTTTCCAAATAATGCGGGCAATATGCATATGCAAAGTGATAGAGACCTAAAAGTTACTCTTTGTTCAATGTAAGCTTAAGATATATTACGAAAAAGGTTATTCTTTACGAACCTTGATTTGTTATTATTATTGCTATCATTTTCTTTCGGACCGTAAAGTTTTGCAGGAATTATACTTATTCCAAAGCTTATTATTGAATATTGTATGCTCCATGATAACTTTTTTTTGAATACTATCGAAAAGGAGTACTTAAAAATTCGATATCGACTACAAAACTGCAAAGAAACATAAAATATCAAGCTCAATCCTACACAAAATCAACCAAGCAAAATGTACGCCAGCGTCCTTAGTTGACTTTGATTTTGGGCACCCTTAAAATGTACGATGAGTGTGTGCGTGTTTTCATACGTATACTAATACCCATACCAATCGCATACCTTTTTGCATTAAGAGCGTTATCTCTCGAGAACAACTTGACATACAGAAGATATTTATGTTTCCATTTATCACATCACTTTCATAAAAGGATCTTTTCAAAGCAGCACCGTTGAGAGTTTTTTCATTACTATTAAATTTAACCAGCAGAGCGGAGGGATCATATTAAAACTGTTACTATGTGTTTTTTGTGAAGCTTTTTATGTGTTTTATTTATATTTTTGTTATTTCACCTAGTTGACTGAAAGTATATGAGAAAGTAATGAAGAAATGAGTAAAATCCTTTGAGATATTCCCTTAAAATTCCAGTGTTTTTTAGTGCCAATTGGCAGTGTGGAATAGAAACAGTAACTACCTTGGTAGAATTCGAGACACATTTATAACGTGTGCCGTATTCATTCAACTGACAAATTGTCAGATTTCCACCTTTCGTGTTTTAACCACTCTCATGTTCCTTGAGTGGCCAGTTCGCAAGAGCAGGTTGAAGAAACCTCCACGGGTCAGACCTCATAGTCGAAAGTACTGCTAGTTGATGCAAAACTGCATCCGTAAGCACAAAACTCCGACTCAGACAGAATCTGAGGTCTGGGATAACCGCATGAACCTAAGATCCCGGATATACTCGTATGTCACCCTACCATAAGAGCTATTGTCCTAACGGTCGTGCAACTAATACATTACCCTATCGCCTAAAAGCCTCTTTCTCCCAAGGTATTCTTCCCTCTCCACGTCATCAACGGGAACCCAATCACTCCGCAGCAACGACAAACTCAAACGCGTTTGCGCTTGACCTTGACCCCACCTGGATAATTAACCTGAAATTGTTTAGGAAAAGGTACTGGCAGAACTCCACTTTTAATATACAAAAGTATTTCATCTGTAAATATGTGCAATAACAAATATAGCTCTAAGATCTTTCATATATTTTGCTTTAATTTGTAAGAATATTGACCTTCTTAAACAAGCCATTACTGCCTGATCAATAATATCAATTCATACATTGTTTTATGATTTTGTTGACTCCAAATGCAAGATTTTCAAATTTCTGTCCGTGATGAAAGAAATATCTATCATGTTATTTCCAATATGTTTGCAAAATTTTTTCACGTAAACTACCATACTAATTCTCCTAAAATATTTCTGAAGAAGACTTTATTTAAATCTTAATCCAATACAATTAAACCATATTTTAATTACGGCTCAGATATACTGACTTTACCATAACACAACGAGTCATATTTGAGTATACTCTTTCAGATTTAATTAATGTCTCTTCAGGTGTCCCGCAAGGTAGTCATCTTGTCCCGATTTGGTTGTTGTTATTTATTAACAATAACTGCATACCATATTCAGTAATAGAATTCTCAGATATTTTATTATATGGAAGGGTGTCTATTGTAGACAGACTTAAACAATTTTTAGGCTTAGTGTGATAGAAATGATTTGCCGTTGAATCTCAAGAAATGTAAGACGATGTCAGAAAATACAATTTACTTGAGGATTTGTCTGAAAATAATAAGTTAAGGTAACTTTATACTTATCTGGCAGGAGCCGTTCTTACCTACTAGAAGATATGCATATAAAAACTTTAAACTTTTATAAAATCATAAAGACGTGGCTCTTGCCATCATATTTGGGAGCACTCCTTTCAAACCACAGTGTGTTTTCCTTGAAGAAAGCAACTATTATTCCTTTGTACGTACTAAGATTGTGCATTTAAATTGCTTGACTGCCTTCCAGTATTTTGACATAAATAACACAACATAAGTGTTTATGAAAGCGATTGTTTGAAATGAATATGTGTATGTAATATGTGATGTACGTGAAGAAAGACTTTAATATAAACTCCGTTTTAAAATTTTAAACGTCTAAATTAAAAAAAAAAAAAAAAAAAAAAAAAAAAAAAAAAAAAAAAAAAAAAAAAAAAAAAAAAAAAAAAAAAAAAAAAAAAAAAACTTTTCGCGATATCAATGAAATTCTTTATTACTGTGAACGTACATTTGATGTGATTATCTATAGACACTATTTCTTTTGCTTGGCCACCATGGGAACGCCTGCAGAAGACCAGGCCACGCTGAGTCCAATTTTCGACGGTTTTCAAGTATAAATCAACCATCAACCGATACTGCTGCAATTTCACGACCAATTTTCGTACAAAGTTTATAAATCGCCGCCGGCCCATTAACTATATATTGCTTATTGACGGAGCCATTCAGCCAGAAATAACCCTCATCGCTGAAGACGTTTTTTCCTTGAAAATACTGATCATTTTCAAGTTGTGGCTCAACCCAGTTCACGAACATACGACGATTCCGGTGGTCAAGTTAAGTTCTTGCGTCAATTTGATCTTGTAAGGATGAAGGCCAAATTTCGGCACAATATCGTCACAGAGAAGCTGCGAGATGTTGAGAACGAAGTGTGAGTGACTCATTTCCTCAATTGATGCGCTAGCGGCTGCAATATCCTCGACAATACGGTCACTTCTTTGTCTTACTGGCACTGGAATATTTTGTACTGAGCCTGTAGGTACAAATTTTTTCACTACACGCTCAATTGTTGATCTGACAGGGCGATTATGATGACCATAAGTTGGATACCGACTTTCGGTAGCAAATTTTATTAATTTTGACTCGTTGTGGAATCGTATATCTCTCATTAATGAAATGGCATTACTGAAAAGAAATGTCAAAAAAGCGGGAAAAAAATTGTGCCGTTTGCTGTTTCTATCGGTTTACTTTTGCCCCTACTTTCGTCCCTATTGAAGCCCCGCTATCTGGCGTTACTAAATTATAACTCACTTTGAAATTGTCGTTTTAACCTAATAATGGATTTTGGAAATATCACCAAATAACATTTACATATGAATATGAACTTATGTATGTGGGAAATTAAAATTGCGAATATATGCTATGACAGACCTCATTTTAAAAATAAAATGCAATAATTTGGTTTTCCAATATTAATGCATATTTTCAAACGCACATACCCACAAATTCGTTGTACTATTATTTTGAAAACATAAATTTTGTGGTAGTAGGCATACATTTGCATAATTATGTTATTAAATATTACGTGGTTGGCTGATTTGTGCTATTGACAAATCAAATAATACCCAATGTGCATATGAGCTCTGCGCGTCACTACCTCACTCATTTAGTATTGTGAGAAATAAAACTTTCGAGTCCAGAGGGAATCAGGGCGCGTAATAGAATTCATATTTGCATATGAAGTATATTTTATAAATAAAAATTATGTATTATCACGCTCATTCAACATACTTGCTTTGTATAGAGATTTTATGCTTAAATTAATGCAAAAATTTTACTTCAACTTGATGGAGTAGTAGAATTGCGATTTTTAGGAAAATTTTGAGTTGAGCCGTTTACGATATACTACATCAATAAACTTAAAACAAGTTGTAGAATGCTCTGACGTTGTTAAAACGATGGACTGATGTCATTGACATACACGTGCAAAAATGCGACCAGTGACCAAAATCAATGGATGCGTAGGTGGTGTAGGAAAGAATGGCTTAAGAATGAAATTCGCAGTTTTAACTGAAAGCAACAATGCTTTGGTGTCTTTTAAGTGTGAGCATTGTATCTTCCTGAACACTTTGTGAGTTTTAGTGTTTTTATATGGTAAGAGCGTCCACGTTAAGAATAGAATAGTTATTTAACATAATGGTATGAAAATTTATTACTCATAAAACTTGTTTCTATGCTATCATAAAGGCCATTTTACAAGATTTTTTAGTAAATTATCTAGGATATTGGTGATTCAATTGTTCAATGTAATTGGAGAGTTTATTGTTTGGTTTATATGTTAAATTACATATAAATTTGCGTGCAAATTGTGAGTAAAAGTCTTCCTTGCTACATCAGAAAATCATGATTTGATAGGGGTAATTTTTTTTTATTTCGGGATGTTGTTGGAAGCATGAAATCAAAACTGAAATCTCCCAATGACAGAATGGTAGTAAAGGTTTCACAGTACACCTTACTTTTTATGAAATGATGGCAACAGTTGTTTCGTACAGCGTTTTCTGAATCAATATCAATTCATCTCTACCTGCAAATATTTATTAAGGTGACTACTAAGTATACAAGGAACATCGCGAGGAAGCTAATACGTAAATAGCAAGTAAGGAAGATCTAGGGTTGAGTATGGCCGAACATTTCATGCTCTTTCAACTGGCAAAGATTAAAGCCAGGGAAAGTACCTTCAAGTACATAGGACTTGTTTGTTATATGGGATCTAGGGCGAGTTTAGGGCTAAGGGAAGTATAAATCCGATTCAACGCATTTGAAAACAGACATACTGCTATCAGGAAACTATTCTGCCTGAATTTTAATTATAAATCTGATATATTGAACCATGTTTTCAGATATAAAGTCAACTATGGGTACTGGGGTCCAAATATTCGGTACATACCTATAGGAGCTTAAACAGTTTTTGTTGGAATTTTACAATTTTTGGCCATAAGATGGCATACTATAAAGACATTATTCGTCCAATGTTTCATCCCGTTATATTAATTGCTTCTTGCTTTGTACTCTGAAAAAGGTAAAATTGGAGGGAATTTACAATTAATTTTATATGGGAAGTAACATTGTAACATAAGAACATCACTTACCAAATTTGTGGCGGTACCACGCCCATCGTCCAATATTTACCACGGCTCCATTATAGTGAACAAAACTATTTTACTCTGCAGCATATTCTAGCAAGAGTACAAAAATAAACTGCAATCTTGCAGATATGTATAAATATATATACAAAAATACAAGTTTGTTCACAAATCATGTCTTTAGGTTTTTCATCTGCAATAAGTATATAACATAGGGAAACACTCTCGTGGTCTTTTGAAATACCTATTGCCTCAGATAACTAGTTCACGTACAACCGAGGATTTGTCAAAACGGGACGATGGACTTTTATTATAATATCTTCCGCGGTAGCCATTTCTTTTTGTTTCAAATTGTTTCAAATAATTACTCACGTATTTTAGGGCGTTCATTTCTTATAATATATCTTGCTAACTTTACGTGTCGTTTCTTAAGTAAAAATTATTGCAAATATGTATATCTTCTTTTGTCTTATTTGCTTCTTTACCCAAGGTGTTTCTAATATATAAAAAAATAAAAAAATAAAAAAAATAAAAAAAAAATTGTAACGGGCATTTTCATAAATAGAATTTGAAAACCAGAATACAATGACGGTTTATATGTATGTCTTTTTCTTCTTTTTTATTGGCGTAGATACCGCTTACGTATAGTCGAGTTGCATATGTATACCTACCACCAAATAATAGCTAGAAACTGCTAACTATATGGCATTGCTTTTCAGAATAAATATGAAAGTCATGAAATATTCATTGAACTGAAACTGATTCTATACATGTATGAAGATAAAGCATAAATATATTTGGTAATGGTTTGATAAACGGCCGAAGAGATAAATAAAGTATGTAGTAGTCAATTAAATCATCTATCCAGCAAAAATTAAGCATTACCTAAATCTAAAAGTGTCCGCTCATCAAGTTAAGCAGATTTTAAAAAAATAATAGTAAAATTCAATATGTCAAACCAACATCTCAAGCTAAAATGCTATCTCGAAACATAACTGTAAGGAAGCAATGTGTCCAAAGGAAAAAACGCATTTGAAGGGAGTATCTCTAATGATATAATGAGTTTTTGGGCACTATGATGCAAACCCAAAATACTTCCTTACGCATTAAATGAATACGAATATTGAACTATTTATCAGCGTCTGTTCACCATAACGAACGACTCAAATCGAATGCAAAACCTCTATGGAATACTTTCGCAGCAAGTTTATTCCGGTGGTCGACAATTTAATTTCGTTTAAAAGCTACAACATTTCTTAATAGTACTACAGGATTCTAATTTATTAAGCTAGACTAAGAAAAAAATTTACTTTTTACAAATATATTGACTCTGTGGTATCCTTTTTGCATTATTATAAAAATTGTTTTTCTAAATAACGCGTAAGAGTGTTATATTCTATGAAAATCAACTAAACATATTACTTCAAGAAATCTTTTATATTAATGTGGGATATTGAGAAATGTCACCTTATTTTTAATCTTAAGGAAACTTTAACTAAATGTTTGTGTTCTGGAACTCAGTTTACCGCACATCTATTATTTCGATTAGGTACTAGGTTTTCGCTGCGGCAATAACAGTTAATTTACTTAATTGTTTGTTGTTTATTTTGTAAAGTATATAAGCAAATTTAAGTGAGTGCAGCTCTCAAACTCATTTTATGCAGTGCACTATTACGGTATGGGCATTTATGTGTCCCTATGTGTGCATATAAGGCTATGTATTTCACTATCTGTTGCCAGTTTGCTATATTTAAGCACACGATTTCCTACGGAAGATTAACGTAATTAATTTGTCAAAAAAGGCTCATTTCTACATATTCGTATAGTCATACACAAAATTACACTTAAAGGAACACACAGAAGGAGGTGGAGATGTAGGTGTATTAAACGAAAGAATGGTTATATTGAAACCTCTTCTTTTTCGTGCATACATTACGTGTTAATGTCAATGAATCTGCTATGATTTTCTTGTTTTTTTTTTTTTTTTTATTTTTTAAGGTTTTTACATAAATCTATTTTTATAAAATAAAGTTTTTTTCTCAAACAAATTCACAAAGTTTTCGGAGAAAGAAGAGATTAAGAATTATGCATATGGAGTAAATAAGTGCAAGAGGGAGTGAACAAGCACAAAAATGCCTCTACATACTCGACAGGATATTTTATGGCTTTTTTTTTTTCAAATGCTTTGAAAACCATGACGTCGAGCTTGTCCTGAAATCGTAAACTGTATTCGCAAACTTATACATATACATATGAATAAGCAAATAAGCACTTGAGATTACTCATACGCCCCTGCGGCTATATTTAGAGAGAATGGCGGTAGCGAATACGTATGTAGCTTATCGAATGTTTAATGACTTTTGATTATGTATGAGCTTTTACGCAATTAGCATGTTCTATTGGCTTTTTTCGTTTCGTTGAAAGTTCTCTTAATTAGTGATTCGAGCGAGTACCACTTTTCAACTTCGAGCTTTTTATTCGCTACTATACACATAATAAAACAAGAAAAAAAAAAAAAAACGTTAACCTCGGTTGAACCGAAGCTAAATTCCCTTCACAGTTGCATTTCTGTTAGTAACAATGTGTGCAGTTTGTATGGTAGCTATATGCTATAGTAATCCGTTCTGAACAATTTTTTTTGGAGATTATATTGTTACCTTAAGCAGTAATCCATGTCAAATTTTGTGAATATACCACGTCAAATGCTGAAGTTTTCCATACAAGCCCTTGATTCCGCTCGTTCAAATTGTATGGCAGCTATATGTTATAGTAATCCGATTTGAACAATTTCTTCGGAGATTACATTGTTGTCTTAGAATATAATTCATAAAAAATTTCGTGAATATATCTTGTCAAATGTGAAAGTTTTCCATACAAGAACTTGATTCCGATCGTTCAGTTTGTATGGCAGCTATATGTTATAGTGGTCCGTTATCGGCAGTTCTGACAAATGAGCAGCTTCTTGAAAAGAAAATGATATTTGCAAAATTTCAAAACGATATCTTAAAAACTGAGGGACTAGTACGTATATACAGACAGACAAACAGACGGACATGGCTAAATCGAATCAGCTCAACATACTGATCGTTTATATATATACTTTATAGGGTCTCCGACTCTTCCTTCTAGGTGTTACAAACTTCGTGACAAACTTAATATACCCTGTTCGGGGTATAAAAAATAGAGCTCATAATAATATATAGCTCGTAAAAAATATGTAGATAAAATTTGAAACGTGATAACTTAAAATCCCCACTTTCCACTCATCTCTTTTTATACATTATCGTTATTAACAAAGTTATGTAAGTATTTCGGATACTGTACACAGTATGGTATAGAATTCAATACCATAACAATCGGAAGTCGTACCAAATTTTAATACAGTGTTGCTACTGAGTGGCTATATTCATTAATCGACTGCATGACAACTGATTCCCCATAACAGTTTAGCTTGAAACGAATTTTTCATTCAATTATGATTTACTTAAACTTTTGGTGTTGATGCGGTTAGTTTACTTTAGTGTGAAATGGTTTTTGGTAGCTCCCTAGTGTTCAACTGCGATTTAAAGGTATATACCCCCGCATTCTGATATTACTTATAAAATCGCAAAACTAAGTATTTTTATGGTACACGTATGTATGTGCAAAAGTGTACTCGTATAGTCGTTATCATTAGATTTTCGAAAATTCTTCGCTATTACTTCTAACCCCACTTCGCTTATATTCAATAGATTAAGCTTCTTAACATTATTAGATTAGATTAATAAATATAAAATATAAAATTTTGACTGTGGTTTCGGTGCTGAGAATTTCAGTGTTCGCCACGACACGCTTCAGAAAATTTTGCTCGGTTTGCCGGTCTGCTGACTAACAATTTATATTATTGGCTCTATGGGCTTAAGCTGTAAACGACGCTATATTTATTTTATATCTATCTATTTATGAATTAAGTAAATATATGAATATATGTATGTAAAATTATGTATTATCGAGTATTCCTTCTCGTTGCTCAGCTACCTCAGCTCAGCTACACAGATAAAAGTGTGTTTCATGAAATATGTAAAAGAAATTGATTTAATATCGTTGAAGCTTATCACTTTGATTAAAACTTAGTATTAATCCAATGTGCGAAAGCATATTAAATTTTTAAAGGCATTATGCGGCTAGTTTAAATTAAAACACTAATTGTGCGTGGCAGAGAAATATATGTGATATAGTTATGTAGGTATAGAATTGATTCAACAAGTCGCTTTAGTTTAATTTGGGTTTTGGGCGTTTACAGTTAATTATTCAATAGGAACAATATTGAATCACTTTTCCTGGGGTTAGTGTTTTTTGTTTTTTGTGCTTATTTTCTTACCCCAAACATGTGGAAGTCTTCAGTCAACACGCTGGCCAATAAATGCTCCTTCCAATGCTCTGATTTCCCTTGAACTAGTTGGGTAATTTTTCTAGAATGTGTTGCTTTCATTAAACATTTTCATATATGATAGATATAATATAATATCCGGAAATGATAACGTACATATATTTGTTTTACACACCTAACACTTTTTACTGTCGAACTCATAGTAAAAGAGAGGAGAGAAGGGAAATTAAATGCTTGCTAGAAGGTAATAAAGGAAAGACGTTGCGCATCGACGCCAGTCACTAATTTGGTGTCGCAAATTGTGCACAAATGTAATATTTTTTTTTTTTTTTTTTGCAAATTCTTTATTTACAATCTGTCTGTATTCAAGACAATAAGCAAATGTTCTAAAATATACATAACTTGATACTGT
>NW_017536697.1:3301-7289 GCF_001853355.1 Bactrocera latifrons | reverse complement strand
CTTTACTTAGTTCTCTAACTCTTTTGCTGGTTTCCGGAGTTGGTGACGTTGATTCTCTAGGTCGCTTGGTGGTCACAGTTTGCCACGATGAGTCCATGCTGTAGCAGCATGTATTTTTATTTAATTAGAATTGATAATAATTATTTTTAGTTTTTATTAATATTTTACTTAATAATATAAACATAAATGGTTTGCACGCGATAGTATGCGCGAACCAATTTAAATTTTTTTTATTTCCTTAACGTTAAATTAGAGTTGAACATTGTAGACCGTTGCGTATAAGCAGCTTGAACAGTAAACAGTAATTATCTACATAAGCATTCGTACCTATTCATATCTATGTATGTAAGCATAATATAGTATAAAGAAGTAAAATTGTACTTCAGCGGCACTGCTTTGCTATAACTGCTTTTCCTTATACGGGGGTTAAAATTTAGAAAATTCCGTTATCGCCAAATAAGACATGTTAATATTACAGTCGGAACAACCATTAAGTTTTTTTTTCTACTTGATTCACTTACGTTACTTTTCCTTTGAATTTATTCATAAACTTAAATTTATACATAAAGCAATGGAAATATTGTTATCGTGAGAACTTTAGTAGTATGGTTTACACAAATTTACGTAATGAAAAATGATCTTATGTAATTAGTTGTTAAAAAATCTGACGTTATTAGCTCAATGATTTGGTCAGTACAGCCGAAACCTTAACATAGGGCTTATATTCCCCAAGATAAACAAGTAAATGTTTCAATTTATGTTGTAAAGTAAAAAAATTACTTTATTTTTTTTATATTTAGGCGTTTCGTCAAAGATATATTTATAATACTCAAGAAAGTGTTTTATAAAATTGCATTTATTAAAGAGTTACAGTATCGGACAAAACATTTGAAAATATTGTTGATTACATAGAAAATAATTGCCTAAGACTTACCCTTTCAATTTTATTTTAAATACTAAATGTCAATTGAAGGAAGCAAAGCTAATTTAGTAATATTTTTCTGTTTATTTGTTTAATATATAATAAATAAAAAATCTATATAACATCTATATTGAATAAAACAAAATAATTGAAACTCAAAGGAAACGGTTTACTATTTTTAATAAAATAAAGAAAAACTTAATATTTTGTAGCAAACTTAATACTCTCAATAACTGCTGTGCTTCGCAGCGGCATTGAAGTTATCAGGTTATTCACTATGGTTTGGGGTATATTTTTTCATGCCTCCAGGGTCCTTTGAAAAGACTGATCAGTATTTAGCACATTAACTTCCCATAGATTTTATATGGGATTAAGGCATGGAGACTGTGGAGACCACTCCATTACATCCACTTTATTCCTCTGCAACCAAAATTTTAGGACCTATGCCATATGCTTAGGGTCGTTGCCGTGGCGAAAGACCCACTTAAGTGGCATTTCCCAATCGGCATGTGGCAACATTACGGATTACATAATGTCGCTGTAAACGTACCGATCCATGCTACCATTAATACGATGAAGCGGCCACAAAACAGAAGCACTAAAACACCCCCAGACCATAACATAGCAACTACGTTTCACTATTTTTAGACAAACTAAATTTTTAAGAAGCTTGTTCCGTGGGCGCCGAACGCAACTCACTTCCAACCAAATTAAATATGGAATTATCACTATAAGGAACAGTGTTCAAATTTCGGCTTATATGGTTTATAAAAAAGTTTAGCGGTGAGAAAAATATTCGATTAATTCAGTTGTTTGGAATGCGAATACATACAAGCGAGTAGACAAGGAAGTTTATTTGGAATTCACAGTTGATACATATCACAGCAATTATGCAAACTTAAATTTAATTAAATTTCTTAATTGATATATTTCAATAGATATTATCTTAATTATCTGCTGGTGCTGGTACGATTCAGTTAAAAAGGAAACCTACTTTCAACAAAAACTGCTAGAATTCCTATAATTTTCATATTTAGTAGCCAATTTATTTCTCATACTACTCGCAAGGGAGATCTTTGGAAAAACAGTCTTAATATGAACTCTCAAAGATTTGCACTCGTTAGATTGCATAGTTAAATTTTATAAGCATAAAAGTTATATTTTGTATTTACCTTATTTTCAAAATACTGCTCTAAGTACTTACTGGAAGCACAGTTGATATGCAATTGACTCAATGCAAAAGTCTGGGATACATTTTTTCCGAAATGGATTAAATTTGACCAGAAACCAGAGTAATCAAGGACATCGTATAAATATTCTTATTTATAGTATGTAACGGTGAATGTACCTATGATGCAAAGATTCTTCCCAGTCGGTTTACAAAGGTATGTAAGAATTTTACATAGAATCCCGCTCTTTTCACAATAACTGACAGGTCATCACAATTTAACTTACATAACATACAAGTACGTGAGTATGCAAATGTACATAGCCTATGTTTGCGCAGGTCTTGCTCCTTGGGATTCGCCTCAAGATTTCAATTAATAAAGCTTTAATACACTTACTGTAATAGTCTTACTTATACATACATGTGTGTATATACGTTAGTAAGAATAGCGTCTTAAAATTATACTGAGAATCATCCCTTTCAAGCTGAATTTATATTATTATATTATATTTAAATTTACCTTGAAACTATATGTATTAGGGTGATTCAAAAAAATTTATTATTTTTTTTTTCGTTTGGTACTCTGAAAAATAGGTTCCTAGACACTGACACAGGAAGCCTCTTCAAGAATGAGTTCATAATTGTAACGTGAAGGTCTTCCTACTTACAATTTTCTATATTTTCTTATTATCATCTCGATATGAACTTTATATCTCGCTTCCAACTACTTGAAAAAATATCTTGTTCCTTAGATCTTCTAGGAAGTTGAATGCTCTACCAAAAGGTTCGTACCATTTTTTCGTAAATCCAACCATTTAAAAGATATTAACAGTTAAACTTTGATTATTTTTCGTAATTTTTTTTATTATGAATTTTATAACTCAATGAAAAAAAAAATATTATGAATAATACAGTTTTGTTGGAAATTTACTGCTCTATAAAAATGGTCTCATATGATTTTCCGATTAAGTTAAGAGATATTCATCGTCAAACATCAATGCATATAATATAATAATAGGGGGAATCAAATAACATTTTTTTTTTTCGTTTGGTACTCTGAAAAATAGGTTCCTAGGCACCTCTCAGAAGCCTCTCCAAAAACCTATGAGTTTCATCATTCATAATAATTTAGTTCATTGAGTTATAAAATTCATAAGAAATAAAATATTTTCCCAAAAATAATCAAACTTTAACTGTTAATATCTTTTAAACGGTTGGGTTTACGAAAAAATCGTTTAGACCATTTTTGTAGAGCATTTATTTTCATACAAAATCTAAGAAACAAGATATTTTTTCAAGTAGTTGGAAGCAAGATATAAAACTTTCTATATGATAATAAAAAAGTAATAGAAAATTGTAAGTAGGAGGACCTTCCCGTTACAATTATGAACTCATTCTTGGAGAGGCTTCCTTAGAGTAGACACCTCTATCCATTTTTCAGAGTACCAAACGAAAAAAAAAATGTTTTTTTCAATCACCCTAATATATTATGTATATTTAAAAGTTACAAGGTTATGTAATGAAATTTATTTAAAAGTTAGGTAAACTACCTGAGCAATATGTGAATACTTCTTTTTTCTTATTCTCTTAAATTGAATTATAGATTAACATCTTTAATAGTATTATTTGGTAGTTGTTTATGTATGGCTGTATTGTGGCGTGCATTTTACGTTGATTATTTGTTTTTTGGTAAAAAAATATTTTCCTTGCGTATATACATAAGAATATGTATATTTACATAACCGTACAAATTCATACTATTTGAATATTTATGTGTCACAGCTTACGAAGCTTCCACTTGCTATTTGCAAAATTTGCTTTGCATTTGAAATTAGATTCACCGCCAAATTGTTTAAACATCAACATAAATCATCCTGAGAGCTTGTGAGTTCATGAGC
>NW_017536697.1:0-1056 GCF_001853355.1 Bactrocera latifrons | reverse complement strand
CACGAAAATTCCTTTTCACTGCAGGGAAAATCTTGTCTTCTAGAAAAAGGAAATTCACTCAATATTCAACTGTGCGCATATTTGTTTGGTATAACGCTCTTTTACACAAAGCGTTCCTTGCCAAAAAGTGAAATAAATTTGAATATTTCAGCAGATATTCTGAGAGGTGCGAAACTATAAACGGTTGGGATGGTTTTCACTATTGGACTTTTTGTTTTGTACATTTTTTGCTGTCACTGTTGTTCTGCAACGTTGTTACATATTTGTGAACAGAGTGTTGATGCCAAAATACTTTGAAAACCATTTAATAGAGAAAGAGAGGTCTGAGAGGATAAGTAAGACAGGAGAGTACTGCTGTGTGACTACAACTAAGTACATTAGGGTGGGTGATTTACAGAGAGCCAACAAAAACGGAAAAATCGCGTATGCCGAAAATGTTTTGCGGATCATATAGAACAGTTTTGCCTAATGACATTCTTCATATAATCGGGAAACTATATCACATATCTTCCGTTATAGAAAATAAAGAGAGCCGCTCTAATGTACATTCACATATTGGGTGTACGGAAACTAATTTGACTGAATTATTGCGTTTCCATTGCTTTGCAATTGCATGTGGAGTTTTCAGTAAAACTCAGATAGTATAAATGCGTCACACATAAAAGCGAAGAAAGTAAATTCGCGGTGACTGATATTTTCTGGTATTTGCATTGTGCGATTTGCTCCAATTGCCGCAGTTCCGTTTAAATTTATAACTGATTACGTAATTTAACGTTTTTGGTTAAGTCAACCACAATTATTTTCTCTACTGGCTCAAAGCTGGCGAATTTATACAAACCGTAATAACTCTGAGATGGTGATATACGATTATGTATGTATGTACATAAAGCTGTTAGCCAATAACTCTGACTGTTCAAACAGTAGCGTGAGGGAAAACTTAAATATCTTCATCCACCCACTTTGAGGTGAAGTCCATATTTTTGCTTTGAAATTCATGACTCCTCTCCATACATACATATAACAAAATTATAAAAAACAACTTACACTTTTGCTGTG
>NW_017536696.1:0-1147 GCF_001853355.1 Bactrocera latifrons | reverse complement strand
CATGCCAAATTGATGGTTAGAAGGTCGGTCCTTACGTCCTTGCTCAATTTGCCTTCAACTCAAGCATGTGTCAGCCAAGCTCCAGAAAAAACAATATCAATGCGCCAATTGAAATTTCATAACGGCGTGAAAATTTAACGAACTAACGTTCGAAAGCGACGTGAACAGTCGCCGATTTTGCTTGCCATGCCAACGCAATTAATGATAGATCCAAGTTCGTGCTTCATATACACATGTATGTATATATATAATAATATATAAAATACATACATATACGTATTCTTTTTGTCATTCTGTTGGTACTTGTTCCCGAAGTAAAGCGAAAAGTCTATTTGTTGCTGCTTTATTTAATAATGTTTTTTATGTACCGAAGAGAGTATCGTGAAAAATTTTAACCCGTCCGACTTTTGTAATAAGGATTGATTAGTCGATACTCTGTTATTATGATATAGGTATTTTAAAGACACTTATTATGTGGCTATCACAAGGTAAGCATCAACAACCATTTGGATGTGACTAAAATTAAGGTATTCCTAGAAATTATTGGGGGATGACCAATCCTTCTTCAGTAAATAGTTGTACATATGTCTCCCTACTCTAACTTAATATTYATACACTCTTCGCTTGTAAACAAGGCCTTTATTTTCTATTTAAGAGAGTCAAAGTCATTTTTATTTATTCATAGTTTTTATATATTTCTTATCTCTAACAATACAGTTTCCAAGTGCATTGCTAATACCTTGAAAAAGTGATATTTTAATATAGAGTTTTTAGCACATCAAAAAATTCTAAATATTATTGCTTTTATAAGATAATTTCTTTAAAAGTTATACGCAAATATATTTACACATCAAATGTTCTGTATTCACATAGTACACCATGTCGTATGAGCAACTYAGAGGGTATGAGCTATTTGATGCACAATTTTAACTGCATATAACGTTTAAAGGGACAGTTTTATGAACAAAAATTTACCAAACCTTTATAGCAAAAAACCTTGTACTAGAATAAAGCTTTTGCAAGTTGTAGATTCTATTGCTTAATTCACAAAACTCCATGTTATCTGTATATTCATGGAAAAAGAAAACTGACTTAAGCATAGTGATTACGTTGAAACCTTTTTTGGGTAAAAAACCCATACTTCAAG
>NW_017536695.1:0-1149 GCF_001853355.1 Bactrocera latifrons | reverse complement strand
TTTTTTTTTTATTTTGCCGGCACTCTCTTGCATCAGCCCAGTGCGCCAATCGACGTAGCAGCGTGTGGTAACTGCGCCTAGTTCGCCAAATGTTGTGACTACAATGACTCGGCGTGGCAATTGTTGCTTTTCACGGCTTCGTTCGTACATACTCGTATATGTTATGCCTGACAATTTTCAGCGCTGCGATAAAGCGATATGTGAGTGCTGTTGTTGGTGCTAGTGTTGCAGCCTCCACAATATATAATATGTCACGCCACCCACACATTTACATACATGYATACATACATAYAGTATGTATATGTAAAATATATGAAGAATAGCAAAATGTTTCCACAAAATTGCATGCAGAGTATAAAATTGAGTATGCACAGTGAGTGGGGGGCACTCCAGGCACAGCGTAACGTAAATGACAAAGACGATATATGTATGTCTGGCAATTTATTGCATAGAAAAATAATTTAATCAAAATAATTTTTGAATACTGGTTGGTGCTTAGGTGCTTAGTCAGAGCATTTTGTTGTTGTTGTTGTTGTAACGATAGAAAACATTCCTGAAGTAATTTCAAGTAGTGGTGCTGAGTTGACAGTCCTTGTTCGGTTAAAATTCCGTGCTCGTTTCGGTTACTTAGAACCGACTGTCGTGAAAACGGGACAGAGGATTTTCCTTTTCAACACCAGCCTTTAGACAACAACCCAACCTAATATTTTTTAATGATAATTATATGTTAGKTTGTCAAAAAAGTCTTGCGGTATTTTCGCTAGTTGGCGCTGAGAGCCATAGTTTTATTCGTCGCATCGGGTCATACTCCACCTTTTTGGAAAGCTCATTTCACGCGCTAACACGTGTTTGATTGATTGATTTTTTTAAGTCGTTCGTGAGTTATAGCGTCGCAAACATGGAGCAAAGTAAAGAGAAAAYATGACATATTTTACATTACTACTACTATAAAGGCAAAAATGCATCTCAAGTCGCCAAAAAAATTTGTGCAGTTTATGGACCCGATACAGTTTCCATTTCCACCGCACAATGATGGTTTCCAAGTTTTCGTTCTGGTGTAGAAGTGGTCGAAGATGCGCCACGCTCCGGAAGGCCTGTCGTCGAAAATTGCGATAAAATCGCTGAATTGGTCGAAAGAGACCGGCATAG
>NW_017536694.1:0-1135 GCF_001853355.1 Bactrocera latifrons | reverse complement strand
TGCAAAAACGAAAAATACCGACCAATGTGTAAAAATCTGAGAAAAACTAAATGACACGTAAAGAGAGGCTAAGTTCGGGTGCAACCGAACATTTTATACTCTTGCAACTCTGTCTCTTATACACATCTAGATGTGTATAAGAGACAGGTGTTAATGCTGGTTCCAAGATAGACGAAATTATCTACATCTATCAATATCATCAGCGTTCTTTAGCAGCTGTACACTATATAACATTGTATCTTGTCCATTCAGCTCTGCAGCTCGAATTAATTTCTCCGGTACGATAGGGTGTCGCCATGTCTGAAACCTCGTTTTTTGTCGAACGGTTTGGAGAGGTCTTTCCCGATTCTGGAGCCTTTGGTATTGCTCAACGTCAGTTTACACAGCCGTATTAGTTTTGCGGGGATACCAAATTCAAATTTAAAACCAACTAAGAGGTGGTGTATCGATCCTCTTTTCATGGGCATTTCCAATACTTGGCACAAGGTGAATATCTGGCAAGTTGTTGCTATTCCGTTTTCTCATCGTCGGGCAAAGGAACGTCCCTTCCATCGTCATCGATTGGGGTTCACATTTTTACTGCCATTATTTTCAGCAGGCTGTAGAAGATTTTCCTCCATATTTTTTAGTATGCTCTGGACATAAGCCATTAGATCACCTATGGTGGTTCTTCAAAAATATGCTCCAGTCTTGAAACCTTGTTAGTCGGCGCATCTTTTCGCATAAATTTCGAGTAATTCCCCTTCGTGCTCCCGCATCTTCGCCATTCTCTGTTTTCTTGGCGGGTCCCAAAGCCAGCGCACAATCCTGAGGAGTAATGTTTTGCCTTCTCATTTTAGATCGCCTTCAAACCGATGCGTTTTGGCCACTCCGAAGTGAATGGTGCCAAAGAACTTTCCTCACTTGCGTGAACTTCCATACATGACTCCATCCTTTCGTTCGATCATATAGAGAAATTAGTTCCCAGTACTAAGTGTGCATGTTTTTTAATTAAATGAGATAAATGCAAAATTGATAAAAAAAAAAATAAAATCAAGAGAGTTTCGTTTTCGCACTGCTTTAGAACGTATTTGACAGAAAGATATGTCAAACGTAACTTCATGAATGGGAAAATTGGTTTGCAGTTTCTATGGAA
>NW_017536693.1:0-1150 GCF_001853355.1 Bactrocera latifrons | reverse complement strand
TTTATTGCGGGCCATGCGACATATGTATAATGCAAAATTAGAAAAAACTTGCTTGTACAACTGCCACTGCTTGTTATCTGGCCTGTTTTTTTTTTACATTTTTTCATAGAAATTTTTATTCTACAATAGAAATTTTTTCACATATCATGAGGTATATCGTGGAGTGTATAAACAGTTGTTTTCGGAATATTTTTGATGACAATTTATTCTTAAAAAGTACGTGAATGGTTATCGTCTCTACTAGAATCATGGAAAAATGTAGATAAATAAAAAAGTAATTAACGTGGTTTTTTGTTATTTTTGCTCATTTTTTCCATACATTTTGTCAATAAATCATAAAAATTATGAGTCTACTAGGGACGATAGCCAGGCGTTTTGTGAAAATTAAAAAAAAAAAGTGAACAAATCGGTTGAGGAGTTCGACTGGATTCATGTCCTGCAGTTTAAGAAAGTATGTTTTGAGTAAAACGCGTTGAAATTTTAGGTCTGCACTCCGAGCGCTCCGAACGTGGAGTGGTATTATTATTTTTGGGCCTTTTTCGAAACCTTCCAATGGTAAAGTGCGTTTCTACATTAATTCTAAGAGTAAAAAGAAACAGAAAATTAAAAAAAAAATATTTAAAGATTACCCTACAGACCCTTTAAAGCCGATATCGCTTTGTGCGCGTAACCGATTCTAGCCAACTAATAATAGTACAGAAATTGAGTTAATAATACCCGAAACCAAACCTTCCAAACCTTACCAGAAGCAAAGCACAGAGAATAAGAGAAATAAAATAATTATTTCCGCATTTAGATGAAATTATTAATAAATAATTTTTGAGATACCTTTTTAAAGTAGATAACAAATTAAAACCAAGTAGGTGTACCACATTTATTGAAACTTCTTAAACGAGTCGACGCTTTGCATCTTTTCACTACTTTGAATACCTTAAAATGTTATATTTTGCTTTGTTTTGATGAATTAATGTGAAATAATTATGAAAATTTAAACAAGGAACGAAAGACGCTATTAATTATAACAGATTTTCCCTTTTACATTAACAAAAATAAATAAATAAAAAATAAAAAACAAACTGCGCGTGGAATACAGTGGTGTCATATTTTTGAGTTTATGGCTATATTTCAATTGAAAAACAGAGTAAAAAGC
>NW_017536692.1:0-1089 GCF_001853355.1 Bactrocera latifrons | reverse complement strand
ATGCCCAGCTCTTGATCGATGCTACGGCTGCTACTACGCCGGTCTCTTTCGACCAACCTACCGGATCGTGGCGCATCTTCGATCACCTCTACACCAGAACGGAAACGTTTAAACCATCGTTGTGCGGTGGAAATGGAAACTGTATCGGGTCCATAAACTGCACAAATTTTATTGGCGGCTTGAGATCCATTTTTGGCTTTATCGTGGTACGACTGTAAAATATGACGTATTTTCTCTTTATTTTGCTCCAGGCTTGCGGCGCTATAACTAACGAACGACTTAAAAGAAACGACAATCAATCAAACACGTGTTAGCGCTTGAAATGAGCTTTCCAAAACGGTATAGCATGACCCGATGCGACGAAGAGAACTAGAACTACGCGCTCTCAGCGCCAACTAGCGAAAATTCCGCAAGACTTTTTTGACAACCTAATATTATAAATATATTGATGAATTATTTCATTTCGGTCTAAAAGAGTCCGGCGAGTATTATTAGAGAACTTATCGAACTTCTAAATTAAAATTAAACCAGACAATTCGTAACTATTTGTAGTTTCTCCAGCTATGATCGGCTCGGCAGAGATTAAAAGCTTCGTGCCTTCACATTCATGAAAAATACGTTCTGGAACAACCAAAAAAAAAAAGAAAGGATTAAATGTACAGTTATAATATTCAAACCTTAGAACTGACACTGGCGATGAAAAATTAAGTTATTTTAATAATCCCAAACGGAGAATATTATTAGATAATTCGGGACAACCATTAAAATTTACTGAAAAAACAGTTAGTTTCGGTAAGAATGCCTTGTGTTTGGTAGGATAAGAAGGGTATGGTATACTTTGAGCTTTTTAGACCTTTTTAAGCAATTAAGGGGCACACCTATTGCAATGGCCTGAAAAACAGGTGATTTTTGGGTAATTTTATAAAAAAAAAAATACTTTATCAATTATTTAAAAATTTTAAGAATATATTTATACATGTTTCAAAAATATACAGTGAAATTTTTGAAGAAAAAAATCTGTCTCTTATACACATCTAGATGTGTATAAGAGACAGGTGTTCCCCTCGACAAAAGGGAGCAAAGTTCAAT
>NW_017536691.1:0-1150 GCF_001853355.1 Bactrocera latifrons | reverse complement strand
ACACGTGCGGGATGGGATAGATACCGAGAGTTAAAGAGGGAAGCGAGAAGCATTTCGGACAGAAAAAGAAAGAGGTCGAAATGCGTGAGTACGAAGAGCTTTATACGCTGGCCGACAGGGGTAATGCTCGAAAATTCTACGAAAAGGTTTCAATACCGGAGCATACTCTTATAGAACCCCCAAAGGTGATCTACATAGTCACCGATGCCCAGAGCATACTTAAATTATGGAGGAACACTTCTCCAGCCTGCTGAATGGCAGTGAACGCACAACGCCAGGAGAAGGCGAACCCGATTCCCCAATCGATGACGATGGAGCAGACGTTCCATTGCCCGACCATGAAGAAGTTCGAATAGCAATTACCCGCCTGAAGAACAATAAAGCGGCGGGAGCCGTTGGATTACCGGCCGAACCATTCAAACACGGCGGCGAAGAACTGATAAGGAGCATATATCAGCTTCTTTGTAAAATATGCTCAGACAAAAGCATGCCCAACGATTGGAATTTAAGTGTGCTCTGCCCAATCCACAGAAAGAAGACCCCACAATCTGTGTCAACTACCGTGGGATGAGCCCCCTCAACATCGTGTAAAAGATTGTATCGAGCGTATTGTGTGAAAGATTAAAGCCCACCGTCAACAAGCTGATTGGACCTTATCAGTGTAGCTTTAGACCTGGCAAATCAACAACCGACCAGATATTCACCATGCGCCAAATTTTGGAAAAGACCCCTGAAAGGGGAACCGACGCACACAACCTCTTCGTCGATTTCAAAGCCGCTTTCGACAGCAAGAAAAGGAACTGCCTCTTTGCCGCGATGTCTGAATTTGGTATCCCCGCAAAACTAATACGGCTGTATAAACTGACACGGACGGAAATTGCTGATGAAGACCGTGTTCAGAGACCTGCGACTTTGACAAACACCGACAATGTAACTCGTATGTGCAAAGTTTTAAACTCAAACCGTCGACTAAGTATTCGTTTAATTTCCCAGATGTTAAGTTTATCAAAATCTGTGGCTCATGACATTGTGACGGAGCACTTGAACATGAGCATGGTGTGCTCACTAATGACCAGAAATTGCGGCGAATGGAAGTGTGCCAAAAAAATTTGAACATGTGTGAAAGTGACCCCCACTTTTAAATAACGTA
>NW_017536690.1:0-1045 GCF_001853355.1 Bactrocera latifrons | reverse complement strand
ATAGTATATATTATATATATATATATATTATAGTGTATATTAGGGTTAGAAGAAGGTGTGATCTGATTTTATTTATTTTTGAGAAAGAATTTTCCAAATATTTTGTTTAGATAACTCCCACACGAGCTCGCCAACGCTCGCGCTAGTTAGTTCAAGAGAATCTGTCCTTACTAGAAATAGAATCATGTTACTTCATCATCAGACTCGTTTGGAAACTGCAAACCCCATTAGCTAGCAACACGGAACAATCGTAACGTCCTCACATCGATATGGGAACGAGTCCTCCTGTGCGACTGCGAGGTCTTTTGGTCTAGAGTGGGAAGTAAGAGATCTACTAAACCGCTTGCCTTTAAGAAAATTTGCAGCTATTGTAAACGTTCCTACTGGACACTATTCAATAAATACCGGCTGTAAGGCCTAAAATCGCAAATTTTCAAAGATGTATAGAAAAAGGTGCTGTGGAGACATGCAGGCTCTTCCTCCTCCATTGTCCAGTCTTTGCAAGATTGAGGTTGGAATATCCAGGCACTCATATTTTCAGATAGCGGCTTCATAAAACTCGTCTAAAAGCACTTTGTCGATTTATGAGGGTCCATATAATGAACTTTTATAGGAGTTCTAGATACCACATTGAATTGGCGTTATAAACAGTTTCAGTGAGATCCCCTTTTTTATCATCGAACATTTAACGTAACCTGACCTAACTCTAGAGAGAAAGGTACTGGGAAAGATTTATTGTTTCCGTATTGATAACGGCGAATAACGCATGAGGAACGATGAGCTCCACGAGACATACGACGGCATTGACGTACAAGTACGTTCAGGGATTTAAGAGACAATACGCTGACTAGGTCATGCCATCCAAGACGAGCCGTCAGATGCAGAGGAAGAAGCTACTCCGTTGGAAAGACCAGGTGAAGAAGGATCTAGCTATACTGGGAATTTCCGATTGCAGCCAAACCACAAAAATAAAAAATGACAGGCGCGTTGTTTTAACTTGCCTATAAAGATAGAACCTAAACTTGGCTTTATGACAAATATATCG
>NW_017536689.1:0-1147 GCF_001853355.1 Bactrocera latifrons | reverse complement strand
ACCTCCCATACAAAGGTTATGTTGAAAATCACTAAAAGTGCGTTAACCGACTAACAAAAAACGTCAGAAACACTAAATTTTACGGAAGAAATATCAGAAGGAAGCTGCGTCCAGGCTTTTTTTTTTTAAATTGAAAATGAGCGTGGCGTCGCCCACTTATGGACTAAAAACCATATCTCAGGAAGTACTCGACCGATTTCAATGAAATTCGGTATATAATATTTTCTTAACACCCTGATGTACCAAATATTGGTGAAATCGGTTTACAACCACGCCTGAAATTTCGATTATCACTTTATCATGCGAGAGTATAAAATGTTCGGTGACACCTGAACTTAGCCCTTCCTTACTTGTTTTTTCAATAAAATTACAACATTAAATGTTTAATTTGTCTCTTAACTATATTAAATTATTAATTTTTTTCTATACTCTTTACGAGCGGGTGAAGATTATATGGGTTTAAGTAACCCATATACATGATAGTAAATAAAATATCGTTCTTATCATTAATACAAAGGCATATCGGRTTCAAGTTAATGCCAGAATTGAAAGTACGACGCATGGTTTGGGCATGCTAAATGTGAATTATCTATGAATTAAGGACATTATTAAATATTTATGAAACAATTGATTACAAATAAGGGTAAAATTATAATGACCTGATGTTCATGTAATTTAAAAATGAAGAATTCAGAGTAATCTCTGAACATCATTAAGTAGTCAACATGATCTCGTTCGACAGTAAACATAAAGTATTTGGTATGTCCAGATGTTCTCAAGCCAATGATGTTTGAAATTACGCCAGCAACTCTTTTTAAATAATTGGAAAAATTAACATTGATTTATGATTTAAAATTATTGATATGACATGATAATACTTCTATTTAATTACATTTAATTGATTTTTTTTTTTTGCGGGTGAGGGGGTGGAAAATGCCTTCCGCATCATCGGGGCTATCGTCACAGCAGCGTCACTCTCTAACATGACGCTGACTAAATTTTCCGCGTTTATTGGGCCAACCAGGTCCTCTACGGCGGTGCGTTCTCCTTGCCAGCGCACACATTCAAAGAATGTGTGTTCAGCGTCGTCTTCTGTCGCGTCGTTGTATGGACCCATTCTGTGAAGGTACTTTTTGAAATACCCGTG
>NW_017536688.1:0-1151 GCF_001853355.1 Bactrocera latifrons | reverse complement strand
AGAATTTTTCCTTCATTATTATTGTTAGTTTATACAAAGAATTATTTTTCACTTTTTAGTTTGATATGCTTTAAAAGCGTGTCTTTTAGTTTTTTTAAACTATATTTATAGAATTTTTAATTTCATTTGAAGTTATTGCGTTTTAAGTGTCACTGTGGTTGTGTTGTCGTAGAAAAAATGCGCCCAGCATTAAATTTTGTTTTCACATTAGTAAAACTCTTACCGAAACGTTTACATTGATGAAACAAGTTTATGGCGATGATTGCCTATCCTATGCAGAGTGCACGAGTGGTTTCATCGTTTTCAAAGTGGTCGGGCGGCCAAAAATTTCGATCAACCATCATCATCAAAGATCATACGAAATCATCACTGAGATTCACAGTAATGGAATTGAACATCTCAAAACATCGATTCATCGCATTTTGATCGAACATTTGGGCCTAAGAAATTGTGCACACGGCTTGTTTCGCACAAGCTGACTGACGACCAAAAATCACATTTTCACCATAAACCGCTCTCGGTATTCACCTGATGTGGCACCGAGCGATTTATTCCTTTTCGAAGAAATTAATTTGCCTATGAAAGGAAAGCGTTATGCAGACGTAGAGGCCATTCAAAAGGCTTGGACCGGCATACTGGCGGCCATACCGGCCAACGAGATAAAATACCCGTTTTCGCTTTTTTTTGGACCGTGCAAAAAGCTGTATTGAAGAAGAAGGAAACCATTCTGAACAAAATAAATTAATTTTGCCGAAAAAACCATTTGTTCCTTTTTCCTATCACGTTTACTTTGGAACGCTCCTTGTATGTACTAGTATATTCATATGTACATATATATGGAAACAGAAAGTGAAGGTAAATACAAAGCTTTTAACTTGAGCAAAATATGATAACATTTTAAAATTATCTTCTTATGAAGTTACTAACAAAAAGTGATTTCAGTTTAATGAATGAGCTTAATGAGGTTTTGTTATTTGAGTTGAAAGATTTCGATAGAATCCGGTCTATGATATGGTTTATTTCCATTTAACGGCTATCATTATTCTTTGGTATCTGTAGTATAGAATAATTAACGATCAGTTGAAAGTAGTTTGGTTGTTTTGGGTGAAAAGATGAAATATTTCTATAGGATACATATTTAGAAAAATATC
>NW_017536687.1:0-1143 GCF_001853355.1 Bactrocera latifrons | reverse complement strand
TTCAATTCATTACATTTTTCCACGTGTTTTTTTATACTTTTAATTATAAAGCTAAACCCACAATTTAATCGGGTAAGATCATAAACTCTTTCGCAATGCCCCCTGGGGCCAACAAGCTGGGGGATAATAGGTTTGCACTATTATCCCCGGGTCCTAAAAACAAGAGGAAAAAGTCAGAAAATTCAACGCTGGAATTACCCGCACGGAATTACCTATTTCTAAGAAGGATGACCCAAGTACCTCGTAACCAAATCACAGGACGCCAAAAAAACTATTGCATCCACTTCTTGCTTTGCAGTACATAAGGGTATTCAGGCCATAAGCAAAGACATTAACAAAATCACATCGCTTCGTGACGGCAGCCTACTTCTTTTAGTAAAGAACCAAAAAATCGCTGACAAATTTTTACAAACCAAACATCTTCCCGGAGCTGGTGCTGTTGATATATCTCTTCACAACTCYCTGAACTCAGTAAAGGGTACAAATTACGCTCCATTTATCTGTCAGCTTGCTGATGAAGAAATAATTGATGGTCTAAAAGATCAAAGTGTATCCGATATTTATAAATTTACGAAGATAAACAATGGTATTCGTGTACCTACTATTGCTTTATTAATAACTTTTGATAAATATTCTTTACCTAGTCGTATTGAAGTTGCCTGGTGTACCCTCGATATCCGTCCCTACTAATCCTATGCGCTGCAATAGCAGCTGGGTCGTACTGCTAAGCGATGTAATAAGACCCCATCTTGTGCTATATGCAACCTACCCTCAAATCATACCCCTCCCACTGAATGCTCTAGAGTYAAATGTGCTAACTGCGATGGTGAACACCCTTCTTCCTTTAACGCCTGTCCAAAATTTGTCCAGTCTAAAGATATATTTAAAATTAAAACTATCCACAAATGTTCGATGCGTGAAGCCATTAATTTATACAATTCTCAAATGCCTTCTATTCCCTCACCATTCTCCTATGCTAATGTAACTGCTTCCAACAACAATACTCACCCAAAAAAATACATCAACATCGAAAAAACTTCAAACACTAATAATTCTACTGACAACATTAAAGCTATAACTTCAAACAATAATTCTTCATCCCCTACCAACATACACTCAATCCATAATGATTGCCCCAAAACC
>NW_017536686.1:336085-342481 GCF_001853355.1 Bactrocera latifrons | reverse complement strand
AAATTCTCCACACTTGAATTTAACATAACCTAAAATCAACAATACAGATTTCCAAAGATGAATCTCACCATTTCAGTTATTATCGCATCTTACATCAATCACTTTAAAAAAAAGTCATCACTTCAATCAGCACGYGTTTTATTTCTGAGAAAAAAGTGCTTATAGGTTAAGGTGAAGTAATGACAAGTGCCTTTTTTAAATATGATTGTGCGTTGATAACCAGAGTGGTGAGTTTGGTTTTTGAAAATAACGCAAATTTTAAGTTAAGTAAAAACAAGTGTGGTGAGTTTTGGTTTTTTTCATCATCTCACATTAAATAAACTAATTTTACAATAAAACACAAATTAACCACACTATACAAACTCACCACACTGGTTTTTTCTTCACCTAATCTCACCACATCAGTAATCTGCCCTTTTTTCTCTTTCAACCTTACTTTAATTTCCGATTCAAATGGCTTCACGTTCTGACCATTGAGATTTCTTATGTTAAGGCTAATATTTTTAATTTAGTGGTTAAAAAATTCAACGAGCATAATATGTGAGTTGTTGGAGTACGGATAAGTTCCTTTTCCACTTCCTTTTACTTTCATATTTTTCATTCATAAYCGTCACCTTCATTATTTCTGGGGATATTCACAGACAAACTTTGATCCTCCGAACTTAGATTATGTGTCAGCCCRAATTCTTTCAAAATTTTCAAAGAATTTTGTCACTTTTACATATACTATATGTACTACATGTTGTCCTCAAAAATTTAGGTCCACATTTGAACTAGACATGATATAAAAACACACACCCTTCCTTTTTTCATTTCCATTTCTTTTCGGAATACGATTAATTCCACTGAGCACCAGAGCTTTATGCTTCAGACTGAAGTTATAAAATATCTAAACATATCTGCTAGTCAAACCGTGGAACTTAGACTTTGACTCGCTGAATTATGCCCAGTTTTTCACCTATATTATTGAATTCGGAATTCGGTTTCAAAATTAAAATTAATCTCTTAGACTAATTTTTTCATTTGTGGAAGAGTCTTTATACGCTAGAATAATATATACGAAGAGTCAAAGGCACTACTAAGATTAAGTCTTTGAAACACTGTCACGCCTTGTCTAGTTTCCGTAGTAAAAAGCTTTGAAGAATGCAACTTAGAGTTAGAACTGTTCAAAGCTCTTCAAAACAAACCAGATTTTCGGTTTTATAAAACAGTTATTAACATAATGTTCGAAATTGAACCTAACCTAACTTATCTGTAAAAAGCTTAACCTATCGAAAGATAAATTTTTAGATTTTAAAACCTTAAGGCCAATAACACAAAAAAAAAAAAAAATTGTCAAAAGTATCAAATATTTATTTAACCTAATTACAAGCTCAATTTTAGTTAGTTAGTGTGGATATTTACTCGAAACAATTGCCCAGACACGCATTGCAGCATACCGCTTCTGTCTTCYGTCGGCTTCATTGGCATCGATGCAGGAAACTGACCTATACAATGCAACATCGATTGGTGTTTGACGTCTAAGCAGCGCGCAGCCAGCGAAACCATTTGCAAAGTGGTTGAACAATATTTAACAAACAACAAAAATGAAGGTGTATGGCACGAAGAAAGCAGCAAAGACGAACGAGTGAACAAACTTCTCGAGATTGCTTTGCTTTCTAAAATCTCAAATCGCAGCGAACGCGAGAAAAGTGCAATTAAGAGTTGAGCAAGAGCCAAAGAGCTGAAGAATAGAGTTTAGATTAAGGAAGAAAGCAAAAGGAAATGTCGAAGAACCCAAATCAGAGTAAAAGAGAGTTCACTGCAACAGCTGAAGAAAATCAAAGAGTCAACTGRTAGCCGAGGCAGAGCAGCCATSAACTGGTTGGTCAAAATGCGAAAGCGTTAAGAAAACGSCATCATTGCGCCGCGCGCAGGCGTCGCTGCAGTGGCGCAACCGCCGTAGAGACACAGCTCATGTGGAGTGCAAAAGGCGAATGAACTCTGAGGCTGTGGTGCTACAGAGCTGCTGTGTGCAGCGAAAGGCTAGAACGGCAGACCCATAAAGAACGAAGAAAAAAGTGATCGGCACAGCAAACGACAACCAGTTGTTCAATCGAGCCACAGCATGACGGGTTTGATAGTGGTTTCTGTTTTTTCTTCGGCTTCTTTGCTAAGGACGGCGCTGCGAACTCAAATGTAGTGGAAGCGAATGAAAGTTATGCAACGATTAAAGCGCACAATATGCAACAAAAAGAATGGCCAGCTCAAGGCAGTTAACTGACTCTGAGCAGGCTTACTTCTGGGTTAAAGCYAAGCGTTAACTGCGAGTATTTTTGTTCCTCTATGTTTGGAAGTACGAAATAAATACTCTCAATGGAGACGTTGGGAACKAACGTCAACATATTTGATTTTTTTACAATAAAATCATAACTCAGCTTTGCCATTGTCTTAACTTTAAGTTTTAAGGAGAAGTTATTGTACGATATAATCGTTCTGCGTCTCTCGGTGACCAAAGTGTATTGATCTATAAAATTTCCTTTTTTTTTATTTTAGGTATTTTTACTTAGTTTGGCTCCTTAGAAGTTATGTGGAACCCAAAAATGTACAAAAAACTATTAGAACATCGAATAATTACTCCGTCTACAATAACAAAGCACATTTTTTTTGGCAAAGTCCGTTTTCTTATTCAACATTGCTCTCATCAAGGCAATAAACTGATTATTGCGACCCTCCAACTTTTGTAGWACAATTTGCCCTTTGYYTCAGAAWAGGTCTCASTTTCGRTGTTCAGATTTTCTTTCAACGAAAATTTCTTCCCAGAAAGCATTCTTTTTAGATCTGTGAACGGGAARTAGTTGATGATAGATGGTAAGGCCAATTCGTGAATTTCTGCCATAGTTTTCACTGACTTGTGATACGTGTTAGTAAACATCACTTTCTTCTTTTTTTTCAAATGATTTTCGGCGATGTCGTCCTTCTAAGTGTCCATTGATGCTATGTCATACTCGCTGTTGACGGTTCTTTCGTTTTCAAAGGAGTCAACATAAATTATTCCAAGCTCATTCTAAAGTACAGCCGCCATAAACTTTCCAGCCGACTGTTGTATTTTTCCACGCTTTGTTGCAGGTTCATCATATGCAGTCCATGGGGACGGCTGTCGATTGGACTTCAGAGTAAAATAATGGAGCCATATTTTATCCATTGTCACATATCATTCTCATACTCAAATATTCTTGAATGTGTACGATCTGTTGATATCTTTGGAGTACCAGCTATCTCCAACAAAGACTCTTCATGGTCATCCAAAATTATTTTGTGCACTTTTTTGATGTTTTCRTCGSTRACAACATCTTTTGGGCGTCCGTTGCGTTCACSATGCAGTATAACCAGAAAAAGTTAGACCTTCCATCGACAGACCACCATTCGAATATGCGCAAGATAGCTGCGACATTAGACATTTCAAAAAATCGTAAGGCCATAATTGCAACCACTTTTTATACTCTCGCAACAAAGTTGCTAAAGAGAGTATTATAGTTTTGTTCACATAACGGTTGCTTGTAAGTTCTAAAACTAAAAGATTCAGATATAGGGTTATATATACCAAAGTGATCAGGGTAACGAGTAGAGTTGAAATCCAGATGTCTGTCTGTCCGTCCATCCGTGCAAGCTGTAACTTGAGTAAAAATTGAGATATCATGACGAAACTTGGTACACATATTTCTTGGCTCCATAAAAAGGTTAAGTCCGAAGATGGGCAAAATCGGTCCACTGCCACGCCTAAAAAATAGCGAAAACCGAAAACCTACAAAGTGTCATAACTAAGCCATAAATAAAGATATTAAAATGAAATTTGCCACAAAGGATCGTATTAGGGAAGGGCATATTTGGACGTAATCTTTTTGGAAAAGTGGGCGTGGCCCCGCCCCCTACTAATTTTTTTGTACATATCTCGAAAACTACTATAGCTATGTCAACCAAACTGTACAAAGTCGTTTCTTTTAGGTATTTCCATATACAGTTCAAAAATAGAAGAAATCGGATAATAATCACGCCCACCTCCCATACAGAGGTTATGTTGAAAATCACTAAAAGTGCGTTAACCGACTAACAAAAAATGTCAGAACACTAAATTTTACAGAAGAAATGCCAGAAGGAAGCTGCGTCCAGGTTTTTTTTAAAAATTGAAAATGGGCGTGGCGTCGCCCACTTATGGACCAAAAACCATATCTCAGGAAGTACTCTACCGATTTCAATGAAATTTGGTACTTAATACCTTAATGACATGTACCAAATATGGGTGAAATCGGTTCACAACTACGCCTGAAATCTTGATTATCACTTTATCATGCGAGAGTATAAAATGTTCGGTGGCACCCGAACTTAGCCCTTCCTTACTTGTTACGAATAGTTTCGGGCAAACGACCCATAACACTTCAAGAGTATTTCTTGTTTACAATTTTGTCGGTTAAAAAGGATTCGGACTGCATCACAAATCAGAAACAGTCGTTCGAGACAAGCAATTCTTACCGAAGGCCTTTTCCAACATCGTTAACGTTTCGGCACCAGAAATATGTTTCCTCATACAAAATATAATATATTGAATAACGTCACTCATCCTAAAAATCACAGAATGGCAAACTAGAAANACGCCCACCTCCCATACAAAGGTTATGTTGAAAATCACTAAAAGTGCGTTAACCGACTAACAAAAAACGTCAGAAACACTAAATTTTACAGAAGAAATGCCAGAAGGAAGCTGCATCCAGGCTTTTTTTAAAAATTGCCAATTAGCGTGGCGTCGCCCACTTATGGACCAAAAACCATATCTCTGGAAGTACTCTACCGATTTCAATGAAATTTGGTATATAATATTTTCTTAATAGCTTAATGACATGTACCAAATATGGGTGAAATCGGTTTACAACTACGCCTGAAATCTTGATTATAACTTTATCATGCGAGAGTATAAAATGTTCGGTGGCACCCGAACTTAGCCCTTCCTTACTTGTTACGAATAGCTTCGGGCAAACGACCCATAACACTTCAAGAGTATTTCTTGTTTACAATTTGGCGGTTAAAAAGGATTCGGACTGCATCTCATCTTGATAATCGACGAGAACTGTCAATACTCACTTTCAGCCCTTTGCTACAATATTCGGTCTATTGATCGTCTGTTTAAGGTCGGAAGCATATATCCAAGACTCTTCGTCAGTAATTATACTTTTCATGACATCTTAGTAGTCGGAACGCATTGTTCCAGAGACATTAATGAGAATCTGTTTTTCGAAAAAATTCAGTGAGTTCGGAACCAATTGTGCTTTCATTTTTCTTAGACCCAAACAAGCTTTCGAAATGGTTTCCACTGATACTTTCGATATTCCAACGATGCCAGTAAGATCTCTGATTGTTAATCGGCGATTCTCAAGGTCAAATTCTTTATCTTATTAATGTTGAAGTCAATGGCGTTCTCAACCCTCTTCTAAAAATTTATACCAATCAGAAACAGTCGTTCGAGACAAGCAATTCTTACCGTAGGCCTTTTCCAACATCGTAAACGTTTCGGCACCAGAAATATGTTTCCTCATACAAAATATAATATATTGAATAACGTCACTCATCCTAAAAATCACAGAATGGCAAACTAGAAATGAAAAACTCTCGACCACGGTATTTTCGCGTTTTCGAAACTTGAATTGAAGTCTTGCTATTTTTTGCCCACAGTAGTCACATAAACATATGTACATAGTTAAATGCCACTCCATCAAATATACCCAGCTTGAAACTTGTATACATTGGCTGCACTGTTTAAACTTTAGATTCGCCAATTTGCAGCAACAAACAGGCAACCAGACAACAACACCAATAACAATAAAAAACTGTGAACGATCACTAAACAATTCAAAACTGTACATTCACCCACTTTTGCCAAGCAATTGTAGYCAACCTTGTTGCTAGCGCGCTACTGTTGTTGTTGTCGAGTTTAGAAATGCAACAACAATTGCAACAACCAACAAATGCAGCTCGGTGTGCTGCGTGTTTAGCAGCTGCTGGYGGGCTTGTGCAAGAATAAATTCGCTGAGAATGCAATCATATTCGTAAGAGTGTGTGTATGTGTGTCTGTGTATGTTTGTGTTCGTGTTACAAGCGAGCAAAAAGAACTGCTTTCTCTGCGCAGATTTTCCATCGGCAGCCAAACGAGCACCGCACCAAAGTGCATTGCGAATACGCGGAGAAAGCAGAAACGCCGAAGAAAGCAACGAATATCGGTGGAAGCAAACAGAAAAGTGGAGGCACAATGCAGAAATACCATAAATTGCAACTGCAATAGAAAATGTACCGTTATATTGCATCTATATGCGTTCACCATTTCACTGCGCCGACCGTTTGCCGTTTTCGGCGAGCAATGTTGTTGTA
>NW_017536686.1:278037-334755 GCF_001853355.1 Bactrocera latifrons | reverse complement strand
AAGGAGACTATTTTGAAAATAAATTGATTTTGGCGAAAAAACTATTTGTTCTGTTTTGTTTCTAAAAGTCCAGTTTACTTTGGAACGCAAATTTTACTAACTTTTTTACACTTTTCAATTATAGTTAWAAAGATATTTATAATATGTTGTTACAATATTTTAGAGAATTCTAGATCTGAAATTATTTCTAAAACAATCGTTTAATTTTTTAGATATGTTGAACTAACATTAGTARAAAATCTAAGRCTCAAATAAAAATCGATAACTTTTTGAGGATTTAAAAATCATTTGTAGATATTTATAGCATAAAGCATACCTGAACTAAAATTTCGATAATCAAATTAAAATTGATTACTTTTTGTACAGTTATTAGTCTTAYGAAGATAGATTTAAATGTAGATATYGCRTCAAAACTCGAAAACACACATTAGCATATTCCGTTGGACTACATTTTATAATGAACATACCTACATGTAATTTCAATGGCGGATCGAGAGGGTTTCTTTCCAGCATATTTTTAATAGTAACGCTACTTTGTTCCMGTCCTGCTATATAGTGCAGAGGCTTGGACGATGTYAACAACTGATGTGTCGACATTGCGAGTTTTCAAGAGAAGAGTTCTGCGAAASATTTATGGTCCTTTCCGMGTTGGCCACGGCGAATATCGCATTCCATGGAACGATGAGCTGTACGAGATATATGAAGACATTGACATAGTGCAGCGAATTAAAAGACAGCGGCTACGCTGGTTAGGTCATATTGTCCGGATGGACGAAAACTCTCCAGCTCTGAAAGTATTCAACGCAGAACACGCCGTGGGAAGCAGAGGGAGAGAACGACCTTCACTCCTTTGGAAGGACCAGGTGGAGAAGGACCTGGCTACGCTTGGAATATCCAATTGGCGCCATGTAGCGAAAAGTAGAAACGACTGGCGCGCTGTTGTTAACTCGGCTATAATCGCGTAAGCGCTGTCTACACTAAGAAGAAGAATGCTACTTTGTAAATTCTTCTGAATTTGAATTAAGATTACCGATTTTGTGAAGGGTTTTGACATCCCAAAACCCCACCATTGAACCGCCACTGTCTAACATACACATTTGTGTACTTATTATTTATATACAAATACCACTACCGAACGCTTAGAACATCGACTATACAATTTTCTAACTACCAACCGCTATCATTATATTCGCTGCATTTTCGCTGCATTCACGCTGCAGCCACTGCCACCGTCAGCGTTCCATCGTTACCGAAGTGCTGCAGTTTGCGCATGCGCAACTCCTCTTCCGGGGTAAATAAACCAAAAATGGGTCAATGGGTGCATTTGGCGCTCAGCGTTCAACTTCTCTCACAATATTTACGGTTATCCAGCAATTCTGTGGTCATTTCTATGACAAGTATATAATGTATACCATTGTACTTATTTGTGTTCTAAGTTTGTTTGCAAATTATTATCATAATTTATTATGATACTCTTAAGCATGGTGCAATATGAATCACATTGKATGCGATTACAATAAATATTAAATATGTGGCACATTATATCATTGTTATTAAAAGAGAAGRAAATCTCGGAGATTTTATAAAATATACTTGTAATACGGGTATATATAAACCGAGTGTCGCATATAGTACATAAGTATATACATAAATGATCAGCATTAAGAGCTGAGTCCATTTATTCCCTCAGTCTTCAAGATAYCGTTCTGCAATTTTGTATACGTTCTTCTTTCTTCAAGGAGCTGGTTATTTGTCAGAACTGTCGATATCGAAGCCCTATAGMATATGGCTGTCATACAAACCTAACGATCGAAATCAAGCGCTTATATGGGAAACTTTTTTATTTGTAGGTTTATTATCCAGAATTTGGCAGCACTTATTGCTCAAGGCAAAGATATAAACTCCGAAGATTTTGTTCAGATCGGACAACTATAATATATAGCTACCATACAAACTGAATGATCGAAATCAAGTGCTTATATGGGAAACTTTTTTATATGAATAGATATTTACAAGAAATTTGGCACATGTTATTGCCCAATTTAGTACTACAATCTCCGAGTAAATTCTCTATATCGAACTACTATAACTTATAGCTTTCATATAAACTCACCGATAAAAAGCAAGACAAAGATTTTGTTATACCCTTTTATGCTTCCGTGAAGGGTATTCGCCCTTCGGTGCAGCCGGAGTTATCTTTTTTTAAAATTTGGCAAATTTTTTTCCCAAAGTTTCTTGAGTGCCAGGCATGGACTGAGCTGATTTTGGGTATACCATATACAAAGTATATTATTTTAATGTGAAGATATATAAATATATATTTATGGGTATATTTGTTCTAAAACTCAAACATATCCAGTTTTAATTCAATAATCCAATGCGCATGCGCAAATAACTTTTCGCAATGCTGGCCTCCGAACAGCATATATGTATACTAAGACATATACCATTTCAAATGCTGCAATATATAGTATAGTTGCGCTACCTTCAGACCCCTGCCCTCAACAATCTCTCGCGTCATATTGTAAGCGAGTGGCTATAGTCCCGTTGGCTGCATTTCCGCGAGTATTCTATTCTTGTTGTTGTTGTTGTTTCTTTTATGATGCTGCTGCGGCCTTTCTTCGGTTGGCGTGGTCCAAACTGCGAATTTCTGTTTCGTACAAGAGCCTGCAATGTCGTCGCTTTCTTGTTGCATTGTTGCTGCTGCAGTTGTTGTTGCTATTTATGCTTCTGCTACCACTTTGCGTTAGCTGTTTTCTGTTTTGTTTTTCTTTTTGCTCGACTGCTCGTTAACAAAAGTGTGCCAATGAACTCTGGCGGCCGAGTGAACGGTGAATTTTGCACTCAGCGTCTTATTTGCTCTTTTTGTTTTTGCTTTGGTYTTTGCATTGCTCTTGCTTATCTCACTTTTCCACTGTGTGGCCGTACTGTGTGTGTTGTTTTGTTTTTGTTTGATTCTTGCTTGGAGTTAGTGCTTTATGTTGTTATTGTATTTGTTGTTGTCTTTTGTTAACTTTTGGCTCGGTTTTTTCGTTCAATGCTTTTTGTGGGACTCTTGTTCTCGAGAGTTTGCACTTTTTCCTTCACTCTCCGCTTCATATCCCTCTCCGCCAATCGTGTTTCCTTCAGCTCTGGCAAACTAGCAAACTAGTCGGTTAGCCTTAACATTTGTGTGTGTGTTGCAGTCAGCAGATTCTAAGCTAAGAACTGTTAGCCCGAAGACTTTTCTTCTTCTTATTCTTCTTTTGTTTCTTGACTTGTCTTTATTGTGTTTTGTTTTTTTGTCTGTCGCTTTGTTGATCCTACTGTCCGCCCAATGTCTGTCAGCAATTCAAAACTTGTTTTCGTCGAAAATCGTTGGCAATTTTCTGTGTGGTTATTGTTGTTATTATAAAAACTTTATTCCGTTATTATTCATTTCATATATAATATTTGGTATATAATTTCAGCGCATTTGATTTTGATAAAAGACTTAAAATCTTACAYAAAATTAAATCAGATAAATTATTTTCTAAAAAACACTTATCCGCTAGATGGCGCTGAAGTCAACTTACATGTAACACAGTCGCATGCCGCCGAGTAATGGTTTTATACTAATACAATATAACGGTATTTTATAATAATCTATCGAACCTATTGTTCAATAGGCTGATACCAATCGTTAAGGAAGAGGCCTCTCCAATCACAAACGCTTCGTTGCAGTTGTTGTCGTAATAATATGAAAGCTTCCAATAGATATATTGGATTATAGCTTTAGAGACAGCGTTTAGCTGGAATAAGAGTCAACGGATTTTTGTATCACCAGGGATGTCTTTGGTAAAAAATAGCGCTTACTGGACCTGTCAAAATGACCATGTCTAGYAGGCATACTTATGAGAAAGGTGTTTCAGAATGAATAATTGTTGAATTGATCATATAAAATTGATCTGCGGTGGGACAASCTACTAAGTTCTATAAATTTAGCACGCGTGGAAAGCCTTCGACAAAGTAGATCTGGGTAACCACACAGTTTCAAGCCAGTTCAGGTTCTACATTTAGTTTCAGTTCAATTCTGGAACAGCTTCTGTGGAAGATTTCTAAACCATTCTGGATAAGGTTGAAAGTCTGGTAGGATGCCAGTATTAGAAGGTGCTTGGGATCATACGTGGAAGAACCATTTCATACTTACTTCTTTACTGTCCCGGCTTTATGGGTTCAAGTTTTAAACACTTGTGGTTTCCCATTTTCGGACAACACGCTGGACTGATGTAACTATAAATAGTACACATRAATAGATGTATATTGGTCTTAMGACGCTTTGTCCACTTATAAGATCYGAGTCCCAATGCTGATAAGCAGCCAAGGTCCTAACTTAACCAAACCTGAAAAGCTGAGTACATATAGAATCACTCACTTAGCTACGATTTATAAAAGTCGTTCATGTCTCGTCACTAGTAGTGCAAATAAACCTGTAAAGGCTTCGAAAGGTCCAAAATTCAAGAGCCTTTAGACACTAATTGAAAATGTTTCAACTAAACCARAACCTTAGAGAAGAGTAGACTCTAACTGGTCTATATTCGCTGCTGAAAGAAATTTTTTGTTTATCGTTGAAGCAGCCATAAACTTCGGCGATTTCAAGTTTTTTGAACTACAAGATAATCATACGACGTTTTGGAATCTTCAAAAAATGTTTTGGTTTTAATATTGTTTGTCAATAATAGAAATCCTGGCAGTTTGGTATTGGTATTTTAAGAATGATTTAAACTAGAAGGCAAAGAACAACATTGTTTCGAAAAATACAAGTTTAGACATTAAGTCGGATACTTTTTGAGAGTTCACAAGGTTGTCTAATTTCGTTTTCCAGAGAGATACGAATATATTTTAGAGCATTTTTTGATAGTTTGACAGGCTTTTTCGAGTTATGAGAGTTTTTACCATCCATACATAGTATTAAAGTGCCACAACGAAGCGCGGTTCTCAGCTGTCCAAGTAGGATGGTTATTGGCTTTTTGTCACAGGATCAACCTTTCAACCTTAATCAACAAAAGAGGTACATATATTTTAAAGTAATGTTAAATATTTTTACCCAAAACTTGACATAATCCAAAACAAATCGAACGATCCATATAGGGTATTAACAATTCAGCGTTACTGTTCGATAACGGTTCATTCACAGATATCCCGATTTTAACACTAATTTTTTTGAGATAACACAATTGATGAAATAACGGTATAATTATCGTGTTTGCAACCCACACAAAATGGGTCTGAGCACTTGGCGCGAAATAAAGTCACGTTCAATGTTGGTTTTGTTGTAGTTAGCGTCGGTTTTTGTTTCTTTGCCCACGGGCGTTATTATTCACGCGAAATTTTTCGCAAACACACACATACATACACATGTGTTTAAGCACTTGTGCTCTGTTTTGTAGTCTAATACACCTACGTGCCTATTAATATGTACGCAAGTGAGTATCTATTTGATCGCATGAATTGCTGCTGTTTGCAGTTATTATTGTACCGCACATTGATTGGCCGAGTTCAATGGCTCTTTGCTCTGCAGTTGACATGTTTTGTGCAAAAATTCGTAAATAAAAAAATAAAATTATTTTACCGTTGTACAGGAAGTAATTTTACAGACGGCAACTTTGTAATCGGCCGCTTGGCTGCCGTCGAATCACATCTATCACTCGCGGTCATCAATTGTAATTTTGCTATTTTGCATGACGTCSCATGAGTAACCGGTTTTAAATATTTAGAATATATTGAAATTGTACATACATATGCATAAGGAATATAATTGCTGGGGTAATKGTTTATTTAAAAGAAGAAAAAACATTAACTTCGGTTRTATCCGATCGTTYGGTTTGTATTGCAACTATATGMTRCWGGTTAGRTTAGGTTATACTGGCCGGCTATCGCGCCATACAAGGACCTAATGTYCCTTAGTAATGCCAGATGGAGATACAGTTTAATTCGAGTTGAAGAATTCGTCACACAGCACGTGAACGTTCTTTGCAAACTTTAAGAGCTATTTGCTGTCTATGTTTGATATTTTGTACAGTTCTTTGAACTACAAAGCTTGCGCCACTTGAGCCGAGTTGTAGAATGTGCTGGACAAAGGTATTGTAGGCGTTCCAGCGTCTCTTTCATATTAACTACTCTGCAYTTTCAGCATTTATCGTTATCATTTATGCCCAACCGGTCCGCATGTAATGCCATAGTATCAGTAGATTATCACCTGGACAATAGTCCTTTCGATACCCTATAAGTAAAGAGCGAACAAGTTTTCCTTATGGTCTCTTGAGCATGATCTTGGCGATCCTGCGTGTAGGTTTTCCATCTCGCCCTAATCCGCTTGTCAGCCKTTCGAAAATTTCGTTSTATMTCGTGATTTTCRTATTTCCTGTACTTGTTCGGTACCAAGACGAATGGAAAGTTATATATGCAGGTGCTTTCCGGCACTCGCAACATCAACTRGTTTCCTGGTCTTAAGGACATTCTCTGACGTATTGCCCTAAATAATTCACAGTGATCCGATCTGTAGAGTTTCTATAGAAATTGTATCGTTACTTTAGACTAATTTTCATATCTCCCTGATTATACCTTCGAGCCGTTCGCAACACTCGAACTGACGTACGGAACGACTTGGTGCGTTTTACGTCGAGATCTTAAATTGAAAGCATAGAAAAAACCGCTTGTGCAAAAACTGAAGCCACTCGACCTTTCCGAATGACATCGCTCCGTTTCTTGGGCTCCTGACAAGTTCCAGGAAGATCTACTTCTGGCTCATTGGGTATTGTAACAAGTAAAATTGCCGCATTTACTTCAATTATAAATTCGTTGAGAGACATATCTGCAATGACTTTGGCGGTCATTGAAGATTTTGTTGCAATCGCTTTTGATTTTTTCACAATGTAAGGGAATATATGTATATAGTAGTTTTCATAATCAAACAAGAAAAAGGGTTAAATTCGGTTGCACCGAACCTAATAATATACCCTTCTAATACGCTTCACAGGTGCATTTCTTTTAGTAACTATGTGTTCAGTTTATATGTAAAGTATATGCTGTAGTAATCCGATGTGAATAAATTTTTCGGAAATTACATTGTTGTCTTAGAAAATAATCCATGTCAAATTTCGTGAATATATCTTGTCATATGTGAAAGTTTTCTACACAAAAACTTCATTCCGATCATTCAGTTTATATCGCAAGTATATGATATAATGGTCCGATATCGGCAGGTCCGACATTTGAGCAGCTTCTTGAAGAGAAAATGACGTTTACAAATTTCAAAATGATATCTTAAAAATTGAGGGAGTTGTTCGTATATATACAGACAGAGAGACAGGCAGACAGCTTCCTTTCGACGCTTCCCTCTTGGTGTTACAAGCTTCGTATCAAAATTAATATACCCTGTTCAGTGGTAATCAAGTATAAGTTTTCAAAATCATACACAAAATAGTTCATTTACATTTTTCGTTCTTGAAGAATAGCCTTTATGTTCTCAGTATTTAAAAAACCTTTCCTTTTTTACGCTTATAACTCATACCCTTTTCAAGCTATTTCAATAAAAAATATTATCTGTCATCTTCGGATCAAAACCATGGCCCCTTTCCTATAATACGTTTGCTCGAAGCCAATAAAAGAAAGATAGTTTGGCGCACAATACATTTGAAATGTACATCTGGTAATGCTAATGATATACAAGTGCTTTTGTCATTTATATCTATATATATAATAGCTTCGTCCCTTTCTTTATGTACAACAACTTTATTCAAACTTACTTCTCCGTAGTCTCTACCTGTACAATACCGATATAGCTAAAGCTTTGCTAATACCYCGAATTTATGACACAAAATAGTAACCCTGAAATATGGGGTGTATGTAGATGATTCTCTTAGTTCGGGAAAATTTTAGCAGATGTTTTTGTCTTTCTACTTTTTTTTACTTATTGTCCTTGTCTTACTAGAGTAATGGGAGACATGAATTTGGAACCGGCGGAATATCCAAGAGAGATCAAAAACGCTATCGACTGTCTTATACTGTTGTAGGGAACCAAAAGGTGGGGCCTCTTTCCGAAAGTAGTCCTCTGGCTCTAGCCCATTATGTTCTATTGAGTCTTTATGTGGTAGAGGGGTCTAAAAAAGACCACACTTACAAGGAATCTCGTGCGCGTTCAACGAGCGGCGATCAGTATATGTGGTGCACTAACGTCCACAGCATGAAATTAAACGCCATCTTGCACATAGTGCCCATAGAGATCGTTATTAAGTGTATTATTGCGAAAGTTKCTATTAGGCTCAGAGAATCTRGATTCTTAAAAGAACACGTATCTGAACATTTCATACCGGGTCACTTGAATCATAGCATCTTCAAACTGAACTCGGGCGGTTTGTTCTCTGCCCATATACCGACAAGGGAGTAGTGGGTGGGAAGAAACCGTTGGAAAAGAGGGGCAGTGAGCTTCTTCATCATACTACTAGGCTTGAACTCATTTACATTGTGTCCAGGGTTGGTCGAAGAATGCGTGCCTCGATTAATTGTGATAATACTTCTTTGTCCTCAGTGARGCTAACTTCCCCCYAGTTGTGKGCYYTTTAACGGGCCACTGCCCTATTGGCATCCATGCTGTAGGGCATGTTCGATTCGCCACTCTTCGAATTTTAATGACAAAAACTTCACGAAAAAACAGTAAAAACCACTTAATAAAGTACCGTTGCAATGTGCTTAGATATTCGAACAATATCAATTTCGTACGCTTAAAGTAATCTTTTGATTATTCTCCCATAAAAGATAATGTAATGGTCCATCGCGGCTGATTAGTAAAGTACTTAAAACTATCGACTGCAATTTTAGTCAATCATGAGCTGCAAGCGAGAGCCGTAAGCAATTTTCTGCCGACTGAAATTGGAAACGTGCCGATTGTGTCCAACACAGAACGAAGCCAAAACTGTGTTAATACAGTTGGTAAAAAAAAAAATTTTTTTGTGGGCAGCTCAGCGRCGAAACCGCAAAGGTTTTAGGACTTTTCCATTGAACTCATTCGCAATTTGAAAATTCACCTACATACACAAAACAACAATCAAGCGAAAAACCCGCAGACGCACACACAYCTAGACAATGAGAATGCAATGGCTGCGCTTGGTTTCGTTCTTGCGCAAAATCACCGTTAGAATTGCGAACGGCGCGTGTACGGCAATGGCTTTTGCCTTCGAAAAATCACTTTTCTATAACGAGCCCCACTCAATTRCTTCGTGATGGAAAAGTGCTAAAATGGCTTTGTTTCTTGCTATTCGTTGTTGCTGGCGGTCGAGCAATGAGYTGCTTTGCGCAAGCGCTGCATTCTTGAGCGGAGCTTCGCCTCAGCTATTCTTCAGTTGTAGTGCGATTTTGTTTTCTTCTGCCACTTTTCTTATGGCTTATTGTAGGCGCTTGTGCAAAAACGGCATCGCAGCAGAATTTACAAGCTAACAGCAAGCTAAAGCACTAACAAAAATAATAACCACACTTGCACTGTACAACAATGTAACATCTTACCACAACGCAACGCTGCGCTGCGGCGAGCTGCACCGCTGAAAGAAAGGCTTTGGAAATGCAAGCGAAAAAAGTAATCGCCTTTCYCTTTGCAATTTTCTAGGAAAATATCGCAAAAAGACTGGTTTACCGCTAAATTGTTGCTGTCATGCACAACCTGCATATATATCTGTGTGAGTGTGTGTTTATGTGAGAGTGTTGCTGCCATCGATTGCAGTTGGTGTGAAAAAGTGTTCAACGGTTTCGCGGACTTGTGCTGAGAACTTTCGGAGTTGARTTCTGGAAAAAGGTGTTGAAAATCTTTYTAGTTTCATAAGCTTGGTKACAGGAACAAKAAACGTTGTACTACAAATTTTAGGSTTATAACTGAAKAATTGAAAATCTACCGAAGTAGGAAACACTTTTTCCACAATTCTGAAAATTTCAAAATTTTCTCCTTATCTTTAGCTTAGCCAACAACCTTTCTTGAGATCAACGACGCTTTTGTTTATATTTAGYAAGGACCACAACCCCCAAAACTTAAAAGATTATTGACCTCATCGAAGATCGCTGCCTTCGCTATGCAGATAATGCTTAGTATAAAATTTTGCCACCACAGCAAAAATTTCACCGCCTTTTGTCCTCACAAATAGCTTCATTCGAATTTAGCCTTACTTATTTGTTATAATCTCGATGCCGACAATAGTTTTATAATCGACTTTTTCCGATATCGACGAACGTGCATATTAGATAACAGAATTATCGATAACTTTATCTACAGCTATGCTGTATAAAAAATTACAGCTATGCTGTATAAAAAATTATCGACACCGCTCTTTTCGACATTGATATGCTTACGCATAGGGTGTAGTAATATAAATAATACTTTAAAATCGACTTTCTTCGATTTCTGCTTGCTTTCATATCAGGTTTCTTATTTTCAGAATCATCGATATTAATCAAAATAATTGATAATTCATACTCAAAACAGGCATACCGATCATATGATGCTATACATAGAATAGATAGATATCGATATTTTTTTAAATCGATTTTTTTATTATTGATTTTATCAGTTTCAGCATACTCACTATTCATGTATCTTGTTTACATAAATATCGATATTAATCGTATGTAGATGTAGATATCATACATAGAGCATGAGGTATTTGGTTTAGATAATTGTCCATATTAATCGATTATAATCGTTTTTATATCGATTAATTGTCGATAATATTTATAATCGATATTTTCTATGTTAACATAATTTTTTATTATATATGTGTTATAGCGAATTATCGATAATTATATTCGATATTTGTAGATTACGTTACCTACATGTCCGATACTTTCAAACTTATCAAAGAATTRCTTAATTTGCACATATATTTTTATCACCAGTAGGAGCTCGAAATTTTATCGGGCGAGATCTATCTCATCGACATCAAAAAATACAATTTTCTGAAAATCGCACAAAGGCTTCTGGAACGCTTATCTTAACAGACTCCCACTTCGAGCTAACAACAAACATTTTACAGTTCAATAAGGCCTTTCCAGCCAGAATCATTCGGTTCAGTTGCATGAAAGTGCGGCATATACATACATCTCCACACACATATATACATCTACATAACTGCAAGATCGTTTGTTCCTTTCTACTCAAGAACTACCGCTTTTCAAACATTTCTCGAATGTAAGYTACTTGCGGTCATTGGCTTCCCGTCCGCCACAACTGCACATGAGCGCTGCGCAGACGCATTGAACGTGCGCGACAGCGTTGCCAAGCAGCAGCCCAGTCAACAAATTCGCTGCAGTCGCTTGCAATTCTTCTGCAACTCGATTTTCTGCACTTTGCTTTGCTGTTTTCTTTTTATTTTTTTCAAGAGCTTTGCAGTTTTATTTCTTCTTTCTGCTGCTGTTTCTTCGTACCTGCTTTTTTCGCTTGCCAAACGGTAGTTTTCACATGCAGCAACTGCCTGCGTCCCGCACGCACCCCTCTACGCGCAATAATAGTTAACGGTTCGGTCTCGCCGMGCTCAGGCCGCAACAACTGTTCAGTTGCATTTTCTAAGGTTAGGCGAGGCCATTGGTCTGATTTCCATTCCTCCATGGCGCGATCGGTTGCAAGCGCGTTATTCATACTCGCTCGTTGATGGCTCTTGCAAGCTCGTATATTTAATCGTACTAAGCGCTGMGCTGTGGTATGAGGAAGTGGTTGGCAGATTTTTGCAAGTTTGCATTTTCTTGCTTGCAGGTCACTTCTAATGGCTTCGTCGCTATTATTTCTTTCTCTACTTTTCTGCTAGTTGCTTGGATTTGTGGAAAATTGTTGCCGATTTTCAAAGAATTCTTTATAGCTCGAACTGAGATGAGTTTAAGCGGTGTTGTGATGAAATTGCTTAGAGTAGTCACATAGTTCTAAGTTCAGATAAAATATCTTCCAGATGTTGCAAATGTGTATGCAAATCCTGGAATAAGCAGCAGATTGACAAGATTTCGTTCCAAAAGTAATATAATTAAAAGGAGAATTTTTTTATCTGAAATTTTGAACTCCCATGAGTACTGAAATTCCATCCTAGAAGAGGGAGARAGAGAGAGAGTGAGTRTGATGGCAATTTTGAACCAAWTTTCTTTAAAKACGTATACAAACACCATTTTGCCATAGAGTTTCCCCGCAGAGATTTGATCTCTGTTGATTGGAGAACTGGTGATAAATGAAGATGAATAATGCTTCAAATCAAACCATTTTGCCAGAATCGCTCTCACTAGCGGTCAAATCTGAAATCTGAAGCTTTGTAAGTCTACTTTTGGAAGCCTTTGTCAAGCAAAAATGTTTCAGGCGTCTTTAGTAGCAAAAGTAGTGAGTTCCGACTCGTGGCATCAGTATCTATTTATCTATAGCTGAATGTGTTTTGTTTTAATTAATTTTTGATTAATAATATGTCATTAACTTATTTCTAAATAAAAAATTTTTATCCCGCAAAATTTACCGCTATAAAGTGTAGTCAAATCTACACAATACTTGAAAATTTTGAGTGGTAAGGTTTGCGAGGCCACGAGTGTTTTATATGCAGCACCAATATAGATACAAGCACTAGATATAAAATCATATGCTAGACCAATTAACGCAGTGCATAGGCTCATGCGCGTAACAAGTGTTTTTCGAACGATATCAAGCAACTATGCTGAAGTACCAGCTATAATGCCGTCCATTGGCATCCAGCAAGACGAATTCGTGCAAAGCCGTAAAAAAGGGATGAGAACCAAAAGCATCGCAATGTGGCAGCAACGGCAGCAAACTTCAACCAAAGGACGTTGAACCCACAGACTAATTCCGGACATTCATTCGTGGATAGATAGACAACATAGGGATCTAGATTTCCACCCAAACCATACACTGAGTGAGCCTATATGCTTTAGAAGTAAGCTATCAGTTCCGCTTCATCACGACCTAAGTCTGTACTGCCCGATGTATACCGAGCGCATATAAGATTCTGAGTACGTTCTTTTTGCAACGCCCTGGTTTTTCAAATGTAAGGGAAAATTTAAAAAMTTCAMTTGGCGGTACTCTTAAGTCCTCTGATAAATGGAAAGCTGTCAGTGAAGCGYCAACTGTAATTTTGAAAAAACTACGACATACATATATAAAATATTAAGCGTCAATCAGTCCGTATGATAGATGAAACTTGATGTCTTCCTCTCCCTTATGATGTAATACTTAATCCGGTGGTTCCGTGGGAGAGCTGGAAAAATATGAATTGGGTGTAAGTTTTATTTAGCGGCTTAAAGGTCCGCACTCCAATTTTCGATGCTTTCGTCTACTAAAAAAAAACTTTGCTAAACGCATGTAGTTCAAAAGATYTCTTATGGTTCACTTTGGGGGTAGAAGGAACTCGCACTCGCACAAGTTCTGGTTGTTGATCAGYGCTTGCCGAGCTCACTGGAGGTCCATTAGTTCAGCGCTAGAACGCACGAGAACTTCAATCGTATAAATATGAGGTAAGGGTACCCTTTCAAGCAAGTTAATCGGCTTTGTAATTTCCGGTGATTCCGTTGTGATCAGAATATGAGAAATGCTGGAAGGTATTGCTAATGAGTTCATATACTTTTTGACTGGCTTGGAGCACACAGTTCTATATTAGATTTGCTAAAATAATATCGAAAGTACTTTTGAGTTGAACAAAAACAAAAAATAGCGACGGGGTATAAGACAATAGGAGCTATTGTAAGAATTATGAGAGTCATTTGAAATTGAAAATTTGTTAAACAATTTTTCAGGCATAATATAACAGTCTATCCCAAATCAATCACAATACAATATAAATTAATATTGTTGAATAACTATATATTTTGGGTTCTATTTACAATTACCGGGTACTTTTTTGTCACAATGTATACTTCAGTACATACGTRCATAATATTACTATTTCGAAAACATGTGTATATACACCTGCGAGTGCACCCATGCACCGCTACTCATATGTTTCGTACACCTTCCACGCAACAGCGCAAGTACGAGCATAAAACGAAAGACTTAAGCGAGCAACTTGTTCACTCGCATTTGCATTGAAGTTAAGAAAAAACACGACGAAAAACAAATACAAGAAAAGCAAAAACACATCGACAAGCCTGATCAATCAAATCAATGCTGACGACGTTCGGCTTACCCGATAAATCAGCCCTCACGTCGCAACACTTAGCCGCTAACCATAACTGTAGAAGCGTAGTTGTTGCTCGGCTGTATGTTGTTGTATGRCCAGCGCTTAGGCCACAGCCACAGCTAGCAGTTCAACGAACTCGCGTGCAAATCTAGGCTAAACATTTGCTCGACGCTGCAATGAAAACGAAAAGTACCGCAAGTTTACCGCTATTCGAACCTGAGTGAGTCAATGTAGTGACGCCAATGAACGTCGCACGTCACTCGAACATTCGCCTGCTTATACACACCAAAACATGTAACGCTCAGCCACTCAGAATTCTTCGTTTCTTAGTGATAAAGTAATAGTGCGAAGACTCAAGTTGAGAAGTGTGAGTTGTTGCGCACTCGCCGTTGAGTGTGCCAAGTTGAACAGCGAAAGAGCGCGTAGGTGTGAGTGCGCTTGGTTGGAAGAGTCGCTTGAAGAGTGTGCATTTGCWGTACTGCCTTTGCGCATGCGCAGTTAATTTTTATTAGCAGTTTGAATTGAGAGCGCGCTGTATGAGCGGTTTGCTTTCTCAGTGCAATTTCCGCTGTGCTCGGCAACAGATAGTCATTACAACATAATTATTAGCAGTTGATTTATGGTTGGTAGTTTGGGTATTAATTTTTTGGAATATTAAATTGATATCTTAGCTTTTGTAGATGTTATAAGGGTTAGACGTCCGATTTTGATCGTTGTGACAAACAGTGCAGGTGCGAGATGTAAGCGTTAGAGATCGGGGAAAATTACTCACAGATACAGAGTTTTCAGAGGTTCGATACTCTACAACAATTTGTTTTATGCTTTTTCTCCCACAAATTCGCTATGTTTGTTACCATTTCTAATGTCTATGATTTCGTAACAATAATTGTTTATAATTTAATTTATTTATTATTAATACCACCGCAAATTTGGAGTATTATATACAATTATCAACTTATTCTTCAGACTGAGGCTGCATATTGGCCTATGGAGCCAGTATAGCTGCGCAAATTTTAATTTAACTGAATTCTTTTTATTTTTACATGATCTTTCCAAGTGCGCCTATTGTCAAATGTAATCCCATCAATCAGATGAAAAATTTTATCACAAACGGATTTAATTTTAATCGTTCATGTTTGTATTGCAGCTACATGTTATAATCCTCCGATATAGGCGGACAAGTGAGTGGTTTCTTAGGAAGAAAACATGTGTGCAAAATTTCAAAGCGATATCTCAAAACATGAGTTAGGGTGTATACAGACGAACGCACAGCCATACGAACAGGGCTAAATTTAGCTTCTGACAAGTCATCAACGAAGTGTGTGCTCTAGCGTTATCCTGGTTGAACACTACACCCTGCCTATTGGCCAACTTAGGACGCTTCTGGTCGATCGCCTGCTTCAAGCAGTTCAGTTGTTCACAGTGGATGGTAGAGTTAAGTGTCTGGCCATATGGGAGCAGCTCATAGTGAGTGATTCCCTTCCAACCCCACTAAACACACAGCAAAACTTTTCTTGGCCCCCTGGCTTGGCCACTGTTTGGAACGATTCACCGGCCTTCGACCACCACAGTTTTCGCTTGATATTGTCGTATGCGATCCATTTTTCGTCGCCAGTCACAATCCGCTTCTAAAATTAGTCGAGTTCGTAGCGTTTCAGCARCATATCGCAGGCGTTGYYTCGGYSCAGAAGGAGAAGAAGTTTTCACTCGCTCTGAATCTTCGAAACCATTCCTCCGCAGTYCGAAGTGATAGAGTACCATSGCCCAAAACATCGTTAACCTCACCAAACGTTTCTCTAGCGGATTWGCCTTTAACGATGGAAAACTTTAAAGTAGCGCGAATTTCGGCGTTTGTGAACTCCATGRTTACACGTCTATAACTGTTGAACGCAATATCCAAACTAAACATRTTATGTCAAGGCCTTTCAAAGATGTATAGWATTGCCAKATACGAGCTCTGTAGAGCTTTATACATAGCCGCGAAATTCAAARGGCAATAGAAGGCGGAAGRGAGATATTTGACAACCTAATATATGTTTTATAAGGTCATARGTGTTACTTTGGACTGARTAGGCAATTGAGAAATAAAGTMCTCTTTTGACGAGCAAAAACCAAACTCTATAAGTCACACATTATTTCATTATTCGCAGTATGCTGGGATAAGCAGAGGAAGAGGAAGACCTTCGCTTCGTTGGAAGGACCAGGTGGAGAAGGATCTGGCTTCGCTTGGAGTCTCCAATCGGCACCACGTAGCGAAAAGRAGAAACGAGTGGCGCGCTGTTGTTAACTTGGCTATAATCGCGTAAGCGGTGTCTACGTCAGTAAAGAAAAAGAAGAAGAATGAATTTTGTCTCTCTGGTKGACGTTTTCTATATCAACTCACTACCTCACTTGTTTTAGAGTCTTTTTGTATATTCTAAACATGAACCTAAGAAAGTCACTCTACTTCMCATTCGTACCAATTTTGCCGTTGGTGATCTCCAAGACTCACCATGTCACCTTAGCACCTGTTGAAGAATGACTAACAATTTACCAACTTTACTCACCATAAAAAGCTTAAGTRGTTTTCATAAAAACTTTAATACATTTGAGGTTATATTAACTTTATTTACATATAGCTTCTATAATCTCATTTCAAATCTTCTTAAAGGCATGCCTTTGAAATTCGCATTTATTAATGAAACAGGCCAGGAAATCACGAGCAACGGCTTTATGTATTCACCGAATTATGGCAATAAAAGGAAAAGCAATTAAGGCGCCTCATTTTATTTGATCGATTCGTTATGATAATGCCATTTAACGGTAACAACGACATACCTCACGTGCACTTGCTTTTGAGAGGCGTAAACTGCCGCCAACAGCAGCAGCTCGTGCAGCATCCGCTTATGTACACTCATAAGTGTATATACTAGAGTATATAAGAGTGTATAGGTATGTATGTAAGGAAGGGTATGTATGTGTGTGAAAAGTGAAGTTCAACGCCCCTTTCTGTAAGCCAAAGCTTCCCCACAAAGCGCCTTTTTGTTCGGCCACAAGCGATCAACAAGTCAACAGCCGTTTTGGCCGCTTTAACCGTTGCCAAGACTTAAAGAGAACAAATAAGCAAGAATACCGAATGGCGAACGTTGCGAAGTCACAAATAAGAATGTCAACAACAAGAAGAAATCCGCAAAAAAACTTTCACCAATTTGTTTTGCTTTCGGGTAATTTTTGGAGTTTCCGCCAAACGGCTGATGATTCTGAAACAAGAATGGTATTATGGCAAACAAAGGAAAGAAAAACAACAATAACAGCAATCAACGCCCAGAACGTTAGTCAGTGTRTGTAGGGGAGTGCGTAGCGGATTTTATTTTGCGATTTTCGGGCAAAATTTTTGATTTTCATTAAATATGTACAGTTATACATACTATATGTATATTCTTCATGCTTTTATAAGCACTTACGTGTATGCGTATACTTTATGCGCAGCACTACTTTTGGCCGGTGAAAGAGAGAGCTCTTTACCCATAGTTGCGAAAGAATTTCAAGTTCAGGAGAATTTTCGCAGTTTTTTGGCGCTTCTGCCGAATTCGGCGCACTCCACTAAGCCGCCCAGCGATTTTGCGCCGTTTAGGTCGTTGACCGCCGTCGGTCACAAAAACAGAAAGCGAAAAGAAAAAACACAACAGAAAAAATTTTTTCAAAAATAAATAATTTGTTGGGCGCGAATATTTTTGAGCAGAGGAATTATATCAGGAACGAATTTTCGCTTCTTTATGCGAGTAAACGCTAGGAGTAAGCTTTAACTGATTTACTTTTGAACTCATATCACATACATATTCAGCACAACCATTTCATTTGGCGACTGTGAAGGGCTGACTGCTGCAAAAATATTTAAACCGTGAAAATTTTAGCTCAACAAACAATTTTGTTTTTTTCTTTGCCTTTGATGTTTTAGCAAATTTTGATGGTTTGATTTTTATTTAGGCAACTATCGAAGTTCTCTGGTTTTTATGATCTATAATTTAATCGATTGATAGTAATGTAATTTATTTATTCAGTCACCTTCATAAATTTTTTGCATCTTGTTCGCACATATGAATATCTGCTGATCCTCACTCTGAGCCTTTACATTAACTATGAGAAAGATTACATGGAAGGATGTAGTTAAAATCAGCGTAATAAAAAATAATTCAGTTTTTGATTATTTCAGTACATATTTTTCACGTATGTATATGTATTTGCTTAATGTAAACAAATTTTGCATTTAAATCTAAGATTTTATATATTTTTACCCAGTAAAAAATCTTATGATATATATTCCCATAGATAATGCCTTCACAAGTAACACACTAAATTTTTAATCGATTTCTTTAATATACACCCGTGGCCACGCAAACGTTTCCACTATACATTCTTACATTTTTTTGGACTTTTTCGTTCGTTCGGGATTTTCTTCAATTATTTTTTTTTATATTTTTAGTAAGCATAAGCAATAATAAACTATGTTATCTAATTATAATTATAGTTATAGTTTTTACTGTATTACGTAGCTTTTCTGTGTTTATAAAAAAGCGGCTGATTTTATGGTTTTTAAAGTGATACACTCACTAGGCTTCTTGTTTTAATTAAAAAAAAAAATAAAATAAAATATTAATTTCAATTATAGTATAAATAAAATTAAATTAAAAGAATAAAGCATATAATTTTTTCATCGCATGCCAGTCTCTTACATTTCGAACTCATTTTGCAAAGCTCCCGATCTTCCAACTGGTTTATTTATAGCTGAATGTGTTTTGTTTTAGTTTTTAATATATTTTATTAACAACATGTCACTAACTTATTTCTAAATAAAACATTTGTATACCGCAAAAAGTGCCGCTATAAAGTCAAATATACACAATACTTGAAAATTTTGAGTGGTACGGTTTGCGTGGCCACGAGTTTATTTTATTGAACTACTCGTCAAATAAACTTTTTTAGTGCAATTTAAAGGCGATTTTTTGTTATCTAAAATATTTTAGAAAATTATGTATTCTTTAGCTTCATTTCACGCTCATAACATTTTTTTATCTTTGCGGCAATCTCCTCTTTGTAGATGAACAAGTAGTCCGAGTGCCAAGACGTCTCACATTATCCTTGTGTAACACAACACCTTTTCTATTGATTAAGTATGGCCTTCTTGGGTTTTGTCCACCTAATCACAATAAAATTCAAATTTAATAGTGGCGTTTGTGCGGAAAAAGCTTAAAGCAGAGCCCACTAAACAGCAAACATACGGTCTTTGAAGTGATTGAGCTGGTTCATCTTTTTAAACCGTGATTTCTTACTCTCTTCAGTCTAATAAATAGCGCACTTTTCGTCGCCAATAACAATATGTTTCAAAATAAATTCCATTTTGATGAAATGAGGACCCAAACTGCCGAATTTCGAAATTAATGCTAGACATTTCATATGCTTGTGACCAGTCGCATTTGAAAAATTTTATATTTAATCTATCAGGAATCTCTCAAGTTGTTATTCGACTATTTGCATCGACCAGCGACCAGTTTTTTTTATCCACAAGGCCTCAAGAGTTCTTCCAGTACTTTATGCATTCTCAAGATAGAAATTAACGGAAACCAATTTTGACATTGGCATTCCGTCAACACGTCTTCTCTGTATACATTACATCTGCATTTGTCCCCATTTCATAGTAAAACAGTAAAATATATCGAAATGCTGTTTTCGATCTTTCATCTTCCATAGGGCACCAAACTAAAACTTTCCAAGAAATTAAGTAAAACCATCTATAAGCCATCCTATTGGCAATCAAAATTTTAAGTTTTTTCTGCAAAAATTAGCATTTAAGATATCTATAAATAAACTCAAATTCGTTTTTCCCCCAAAAATCGCTTTTTTTTTTGCTGTCTCACTGGATGTGGCTCTTAAGCTCACAAACTCTGCGTTTTAACATCTATTTAATTTCTTAAGAAAAGATTCTTAACTTAAGCCGTGAAGTATGGATGTAATAAAACAAGCAATCATAATTTACTCAATGCGGATATGCAGGTGTAGATCTCCAGCCTTAACTTCACATTGTACTTCAATAATAAATAATGACAGCAAATCGCCGGTCAATGATAGCTCCATATCAAGCAGGCTTGACCTTTATGTAAGCCAGATAAACTTACAGTTATTGTTGTAGTTGTTGTTGGAGTGGCATTGAACTGCCAGTAGAAGGCACGGCAGTTTTTTGGAGAAAGAAAAGCATGCATTATATAAATCTAAAAATAGAGTTTTGACCTCTTGCGTATGCATGTGTATATACAAGCATATACGTGTTTGTATATATGTATATGTGTATCTTAGCTGCAGGTTGGTAGGTGCCACTGCTTTGTTTGAGCGGTCAGTGCTCTTCGCTGTCTTCTTTCATTTCGCTTTTTTCTCCGCTCTAATCTGGCTACATAAAAGCTATTCTAATGACCAAATCTTTCACATTTCTTTTTCGGCAGCAATAACAACAAGAACAGCAACAATAAGCAACAGACAAAAGTTCCAGCTGAAACCCTTCTAAAATATGCTTTATTTGTCGACTATGCGTCTAATAGCTTTCCTAAACGCCCAAAATATGTGTATATGTGTGCGTTTGTTTTGTAAATATTTGTGTGTTTGTGTGAAAATATGTCTGTCTGCTGCATGTGCTTGTGTGCGTACCTTCTCCGAGGCGAATGAACTCTGCTCAGCTTCTAGCTGAAATTATGTATTAAAACTTGGCGCTTTTTGTTTGTGTTGTTTAAGCCACCTTCTAAGCCATTATCATCATTATGGTGATCAGCGCCATCATTTACATACCTTTCATTGTCATTACTACATATTTCTTTTTTGTGATTTTGTTGTTGTTGTTTTCACGTTTTTTTGGTGATTTTTTTGCCTTTGTATTGTTGTGATGAGCTTTGGCGCGGTTCGAAGTTCAAAGACCTCATTTTGGGCATCTTTTTCGCTTTTTATGTAACTATTCATATACATATATCTGTATGTGCGTGTGTGTGCGTTAGTATTACTCCATCGTTAGAAAAAAATGGAGTTGCGTCTTTTAAGCCGAAAGGTGAATGTCTTTTGTGTCTATGCGATCGCCGCAGCCAAGTTTTGACTTTGTGTCTAATTTATTGCGCTTCCCATCAATCCGGGCTTTGCTTTTTGAATTAGAGTTTCAGTCTGTGGCGATAATTAAAGCGCTGCTACATTTTTGGTTTTACTTTTGGAGTATCAGTTAGTTAAACACTTTCGAGTGATATGTTTAACTATAAATATTTGTAAATATATTAATAYATATAAATATTTATTTACTTTGTTGAATATATGCTATGTTTATTTATCCCTGAACAGGATATATTAATATTGTCTCGAAGTTTATAACACCTAGAAGGAAAGACCATGCCATTAAAAGTATAAAACAGATTAATTGAAAAGTCCCCTGACAGATAGGTGGCGCAACTCTAATTAAATCCATATGAATTGTATTTAGCCCCAGTGGCGCATGTATAAATTTGACAACTGTCGGATCATTATTTAGTGAACTACAATGGCGCAATTGTAATGAAAACCCCAGAGTAAAGGATACTTAAAAAAATGTGCTTTGCTATGTTGGTAGAATTGTCCTTATTCACTTTGCCAAGGACTTTGACTCAAATTATGCATTTCTAACCAAACTACGTGTACGAAATCATTGTAAATGTTGGAAAGGCTTACATCGATTGAGTTTTATCGAAAACACGAGCCTGCGAGTGGTAAAAAGCCTTCGAAAACGGTCGAGAAATCGTTGAAGACATGTCTCGCTCTGGGTGAGCTTCGACTCCTTCAATTGATGAAAATGGTAAAAAAAATGAAGAATACGAAGTTTGAAAATCTTCAGGCCGGATTCGAGAGATGGTAAGAGAGCTAGAGTTATTTTGGTTAAATAAAGTGTTCTTGCTCGACTCGTCTCGAAAAAGCTAAATTTTTTCGCATCGAGCTGCAATTGTGACCGAATTTAAAGCCAAAAACGCAATGAATACCAACGAGTAACCACTGTATGCACAAGATTTTGCATTCATTTTAAGTCATTGATATCACACTGTGAGAAAAAAGGATAAAAAGGAATTTCTCGTGTTGATAAAATATTAACTTTTGAGGGGGAAAATACAGTTGAACATTTAGCTTGATGAGGAGTTTGCGAACACTACCCCAGAACAAAAAATCATCAGGGATTGGTATGCTAAGTTTAGAAGTGGTGAAATTTACACCGAAGACGGTGAATGCAGTCGACACTAACTAAAACATCACAAAAACTGCAGAAAATAATGAGAAAGCACACGATAAACCCGCTCCAAAGCATGGAGCAACAGTTGACTGGCAAGGTTAAGACATCTTTATTATGGGATAAGTTTTTATTTTACTTTAACCCTGAAAAATTAAAAATCATCAACAGCGACTAATTAAAAATGTTTTTAGACCATTTGAATGGCAAACTCGTCAAAATACGTCCCCATTTGAAAAAAAAATAGAAAGTACTCTTTCACTAAGACAATGCACAGTGTCAGAAGTCAGTGAAGATGGCGAAAACCTTGCATTGAGCTTCAAATTAGTTCCGCATCCATCAAATCCTTAAAATTTGGCCAACAGCGTCTACTTTTTGTTTTCAGATCTCAAAACAGTGAACGCTGGGAAGAAAATTTTGTCAAATGAGTAGGTTATCACAGAAACTGTTCAAATGCTATCTAACTTGAACCACCTGAAAGCGAACTATGCTGAATGAATAATAATAAATTTTCTCAAAAAATAAATTTTACTATGGTAAACTGGAGATTTTATTTTATATATTTTATTTATTTATTACACTATATATATTTTTATATCGCATAAATCATTATTCAAGAGAATAATAAGAAAATTGTGTAGATGAGATCACTATGTCATATGACTGGCATACAAATTACGATTAATATAAAATTCTTTTTGATATTTTTTATTTGTGAAGGGTATTATTTTATCTGCGGCACTGCATGAATTAAAGTTATTTTTTGTTGCTTTTTATTAATTTTTCAAAAACAAGTGTATCTTTCTCTTAGAAAAGAAATCACATAAGTTAATGAAGCCCTGTAATCTCATTAGTTAACTGGTGTTTGTATAACTTAATCTATTAAATCAATAAATTTTATGTGAATTTTATACTGGAAATTATTGTGCATAATCCCTTGCCAAGTTAGAGCAAATGTAATGATCTCCTCAATTTTCCGCTGCCTTTCTCTAATCCCAACACTCAACATGCAAAATAGTGGCCTTACAAACTGAGATTTTCGTTAGAAATTTAAAAAAGCCATTACTCTGAAAAGTGGGTGTTTCAGAAGTCACAAGTGAAACTATGTTCTGCAGTCTCTCCAGACAATAATGTGAACCTGTGACTGTTTAGCTTCACTCTATTTTTCAACCTATTTTCATTATTATATGTGAACTCCAACTGATTTTATTTTATGCTTCTGTCCTTCTATGTGCACTTAGGGTGTGTGCTACTTAAATTAACTGCGCACTCAAAGTCAAATAAGTTTGATTGTTGGTATCTCGGCACACTGAATATTCAGTTAGTGCTCTGCTGAGAAGAGTTTGGAATCCACAAAAATATATTTCGGCCGTTATGTAATCGTCAGTACACAGAACCACAGAAAGGGCTTCTTTGAGTTTCCGGCCATGAGATGATATCATCTATGCTTTTTTATGTTGTATATATGGTATATATGGTCATCTTTTCATAAGTTAACAAGCGAAGAAAGACGATGTAATAGAAAACACTCATATTGAAACAAAATTTGAGTTTTAGTTATAAAACGGTTATATATTGGTTATATCTGGGAACGGAAGCTGAAAACTATATGGTAAGTGTATATAATATGATGTAGTGAATCGTAAGAAATTAAAAAATCAATTTCGATTTTTGGAATGTTTCGTTGTTTTGCAATTTAGATGACGATATTTAGATATATATATGTATGTATGTACTTATATTACATATACGTTTTTATAAAGCATGTTCGTGTCTTAAGTCTTTAGTATAGTTCCAAATACTAACTGAAAATTCGAACGATTCTTCAACACCACACTTTTAAATAAAGTATACAACAATAAAAACGTTAAATGTTGCAGAACAAAAGGTACAAAAGCATAGAAAGAAAGAAATTGCAAACGCCAAGTAAAAACGCTGCTCCGTTGCTCGACCGCTTGCGTTGGCTAACGTGCAACGGGCCTGCATTACTGCATTTCTTCGACGTCAACGCTGTAAACGCTTACAAATACACACGCGATTTGGAGAGAAAGCCTTTCTCTTTGTTGCAGAACTGGTTGCAACGAAAGTAGACGCGGGTCTGCGACTACCGCTGCACCGCGCCCCGCACGACCACTTTCCTATACATATACATATTTATTTTTTTAATAAAGTATACAGTTGCAATTGCATGTAAATGTTTGTGTTTGTATGTGATCGTGCACTTTTATTTGTGTGTGTGTGTGTTGATGAAAGAAAGAATTTTTCTGGTAAATAATACTCGTTTCTGTGCAGAAATGGTGCGCTCGAGTTCAACTCCGTTCGTTCAACTCTCGGCGATTTGTAGCAGATATATACATACACTTACACATATTCATTTGGTCAAGTATATATATATACTATATATATAATTAGATTATGCAGAAATTAAAAATAAATATTTTCTTCAATAATTTATATTTTTGGCATTACAAAATATACGTTGTTCAGTTCAATATTAACTGTAAATACGTGCATATGATGTATGAAGGAGCAGACACTTGGACACTTGCTCATTGATTTTTTAGGCTTTTTTTCAACAAATTATTTTGAAAATTTATTGAAATAATGTACAACACTTTTCCATTTTCAGAAGAGTGTAGTTTTGAGAAAAATTTTAAAATTTCATGTATATATATCTACTTCTGGTTCGTATTAACTCCAGGTTTATAATCGTTTTTGCCTTGTACTGACTTCTGGCTTGAAGCGCGCCAGTACTCTGTTTCGACAAATGTATGGAGCAATTTATTGTAATGGAAAAAAATTACAACAAGAAAAAATTATAAAATCTGGTACAAATTTTTTGCAATTTTTTTAGAATCTCCTGAAAGTTTAGTTACCATATAGAGAAAATATTCGATGCTACATCCGGTTCCTGTTTATATCAACATCCATTTTCACTTCCGGTTAATGTTGATTAGTGCTATTCCCAAAAAAATTTTTTTTACTGTAATGGAATAAAAAGTTTACAGCAACAAAAAAATTTTAAAATCTAAAAAACCAACTTCTGTTTTATGTTCACTTCCGGTTTAGATTGACTTCCGGTCCCCAAAAAAAATTCAAAATTAAAAAATGCAAATCTTATTCCATTACAACAACAAATATTTTACTATTCATAAACTGATTTTGTGTGCGCCCTTCTCTGACTCTAATGGAAATTTAGTTAGCCCAAATTGAAAAGATTCGAATTCGAAAAATTTACAACTACAGATTTTACAAAATCTGAAATTTATCAAACATAATTAATTTTTTTACGAAAGGAAATCCAAAACGAATTTATTTAAAGCTATATGCGGTTATTAATTATATCAACATCTGCTTTATAGTCGCTTCCGGTTTAAATTTGATTGAAGTTTAAAGATGATTAGAACTTTACCCAAAAGAAAATGTAAATTTTTAATAAAACTAAAATTGAAATTACAACAAAATGTACAGCAATGGGCGGAGCTCTAGCGCACCTGCATTCATAAATATTACCGTTAATTTTAAGGTAACGATGCTCGATGATCCGTATCCAAAATATATTTAAAAAAATGTTGCGAACATTTTTCAATATTGGTACAATATCCGGTTCCGGTTCATATCTACTTTCGTTTTGTATCCATTTCTGGTTTATATTTGCGGTTTAAGTCCACTTCCGGTTTATATTCAATAAATTTTTTTTCTGCAAAAAATGTTATATTTATTATAATATAATGGAGCAAAAAAGCATAAAAACAACAACAAATACTTTCATTTCGATATTTTCGAACACACAGCTCGACGAGGGGTGGTTATGCACTCGGCGTGCTCTACTTCTTATTTATTACCATAAAAACCCAATCCACTTTTCGAAAAACCAAAATTTCAAATTAAGCGCCATTCACTTTAGAACATTAATCTATGTGTGTGTGTGCGTGTGTATGCGCGTGTGTGCGTTCCCCTGCCCAAACTGTCCGCCCAACATTCATCAACTCATCAACGTGACTGCGTTGCTTTGCTTCGCACTCCTCCCCTCCCCTCCCACCTGAGCTATTTCACCTATTTTTACATTGGTCACCGCATATACATACAAAAGCACCATATAGCTGTCATCTGGTAGAACATTCTTGTTGGCAAAGAATTACGGTAAGAACTCGGCAGCAATAACAACAACAATTACAGCAACAAGTGAAAAATAACACAACAGGCAAAGAGAACGTAAAACTTGTTGGCTATTAAGCGAGCGTTGGAGTTGGACGATTGTTGTTGTTGTGGTGCTATTGTTGTTGTTGTTGTACACTGATGGTGGCACGTTCAACACCGCAAACGCACGATCGGGCGTAAATGGGTCAAGAAGCGAACGACCAGCCAGCTAAACAGCAACCAAACGGTGAGCCAACCAACCTTCGTCGCTTCGTCTCATACGCGACTGAGAATGCCAGGTGACACACACGTACCCATACTTACTCTTACATAGCTATATGCTTGTAGCGCTAAGCTTGCAGGCAAATGTGCGTACGCAATAACTGTTTAATTTTTCCTTACATGTAAATATGTATATACAAACTCAGAAATTTATTTACGCTCTTACATTCTGAATCCATGTCATTTGTTGTGTAGCACCGCATGTCCACGTCACTAATAATATTTGTTTACAATGTGTTTACAGCGTTTGTTTTCGTTCAACTGTCCGACTCAATTGTCGTTTGGACAAATAACGGTGGACTCTGAGCAGAGGTGGCGCTAAAATGGGTCCAGCAAGCAGCGCGTTGCTCTCCTTCAGTCTTCGCTTAGCAATTTTTGTTTACCACTTGGCATTTGGGCTTTCCGGGGCTACTGAACCCGGCGAAATTAGTCAGTGCCGCAGTTCTGCGAAAAGAAATTTTCTCTTAATTTTTATCATTTTGCTTTTTAACAATTTTGTTTTGATCAACAAGCAAAGGGAATGTGTTATGTGCGTGGCATGAGTCACTTTGCGGTAATTTTTGCAAGCGTTCGGCCTACTAATAAGCCAAATGGAAATAAATAATGTTGTATTGAATGCTCTATATATGAGATTCCTTTGATCAAAATAATATGCTGTGAGGTGCACTTTGATTGCCATTTGCTAAAGTTGGTTAGCAAAGATTCCAGAAAATTGGTAACTTATTAAACTTTTAGTGATTCCTCTGAAGGCTGAAGTCATTTGTGAGAATTCACGCAAGTTTGAAAAGTCTTAGCGCTATTCACCTGAAAGTGGACAGAAATGATTCTTTCAAATTTGGCTCAAGCAGCTCACGCCTTCCGGTCTTAGGCCAAGTATCCTCTGGGTACTCAAAAACCATCCGTTTGAAGGTGAGCTAAAGGAGAAGACGAATCATCTCTCCTTAGGATTGTGCGCTGGGTTGGGTACACGCCACGTAAAAAAAATCACACCCAATGAAAAGTATAAAACAGCCTCATTCTACACACATACACACAAAATATGGGTCAGTCTTTCGCTCTTGTACAAGTTTAAATTAAATTTTGAAAAATTATGTAAATAAATTATTTTCTTCATTTAACTTCTAAAAACTTCAAATTCATACACTTCATATCATTAATATTTGAAATAAGTGCAATTACTCACAAAAAATTTAACTCAAACTGCCAGAATACAATTTTCAAGTCTTTTTATGAATACTATTTATTATTGTCTTTAAAGGAGCTAATTTTTATACAAAAAGCAAGATAAACCGTCAGCTCTGGTGAGACTTTGGAATACGCTTTGAAACTCCCAAACAAGAACTTGATTTTGCTGGTTCAATTTGTATGGCAGCTATATACTATAGTAGCCTGATCTGAAAATTTTTTTCAGATATTTATGTGTTACTTTAGGCAATAGTCCRTGCTAAGTTTCGTAMAGATACCTTATCAAATAAAACAGTTGTCTATACGAGACTCTTCTAAAAATTAGCAGCTTTTWGGGGAGGAAAGGACGAGTTCAAAATTTCAGATCGATATCCCCAAAACTGAGAGGATATCTCGCGTATTTACATGCAAATCGGCAGACATGGCTTAATCGACACAGTTTATCAAATTGTTAATTTATATATGGTATAAACTAGGGTGCTTAAAAATTTACAAAAAAAAATTTTTTTTTTGAACTCTTACCCCCTTAAATGTTAGTGACTGACAAACAAAGAATTCTCCCATTCTCCCTCAAGCCAGGCGCTGTAGCTTAACTGTAATTATTATTTTAAGAAATCTTTTTCMTTTTTATTGAAAAAATTCCAAATTTCAAATCACTATGTTTAATCGTCTAATTTTGATAAACAAACTTTGTCGCAAAAATTTTTAAAGCTTGRAAAGTGAACTTTCTAAATATGCGCTTGTTGTTTTGGAGATACGAAAATTAGTTGGTGAAATTTTAGTTTGAATGAAAAAACGAAAATTCCTTGTTAAATGTATGAAAAACTACAAAACAATCAAAAAAAAATAAATAAATAAATAAATAAATAAAAAATTGCGACCCATTAGAGTTAAGCAGTTAAGCTACAGCGCCTGGCTTGAGGAAGGATTTTTTGTTTGTCAATCACTAACATTTAAGACGGTAAGGTTGAAAAAAAGAAAATTTTAAATTAAAAAAAAATTTTTTTTGAAGCACCCTATTATACACTTTATAGGGTCTCCGACGTTTCCTCGAAGCTCAATTCGTCTTGTTCCGCGTTTAAAAACTCGACCTGACTCTGATAGCCATTAATATTTCCATATAATTTTTTAATTAATTGCCCCAAATCTGAGTTTTGCTTCAAAATGATACACTTTGTCTAGTAATTCAGCTCAAAAATCTATCTTTATACATTTTTTTCAAAAGCAGCTAGTTCATTTGGTAAAGTGTGGCGACTTTCGTTTTTAACCAAAATATTAGACAGATTGTCTTTCGTAAAAAAACTGTATTGTCAGACCTTACTTCCAGCAAACACTACACCCTTCCGTTCAGGAGTATTAAGTGATTACATGGATTCCGTCGAGCAAACAACGATGTATTTTTAGCAATTAATTTTTTTTCATATGAAAATGAAATATCTTATTGCAGTCTTTTCATATTCTATTCATATTTGGAGAAATTTTTTATTTCTTTTTTTTTTTTTTGAATGTTTGAAAAATATCATTTTCAAGGCTGTATTTTCAAAACTATTACTAGGATTAGCTTGAGCATGTAGAACAATCTTATGAAAATTTTATATAAATAAATATGATAATAGTACAAATGTTTTTTTTTTTTTTTTTTTTTTTTTTTTTTTTTTTTTTTTTTTTTTTTTGAAGCTGTGACACCCATCGAACACCGAGACCATGGGGACCTTTCTGTTGCGGTCATTAATGTTTCTGATAATATAGTTCGTCTTCTTAGTGATTTTGTTTTTAAATTTGCAGAAACATTTTAAGTTTTTGTTTTTTATTTTACTAGTTCTCTTACTTTAAAACTGTTTCCATTGTTGTCTCTCTTCTGAGCTGAAGAAAGTTTATTTACTTTAAAATATCTCTTATTCCTTGTGAATTTCACCAGAAGTAAATATATATATTTTTTTTCATATGCAATGCTCGGGTTAACTCTAGCGAACAGGAGTTCCATTCGCATTATAGCATTACAGATATTGCATAATTCTAGATCGCTTAATCTCTACTATCCATCCACACTTGATTCCGACGTACTTAAGATTCATCCAAAAAATAGTCGTTTAATGCCAAACTTTGTTAAGTGCGGCTCTCTCTCTACCCATATAAAGGCGAGGGACTTGTGGATGGGAAGAAGCCATTGGAGAAGAGGGGCAGTAAGCTTTTACGCGGATACCTAACCTCGTTACCCATAGAGTTTCTTTGATATAAGGCTGATAATGGGCACCAGGCCATAAAGCTGATGAGCTAGCAAGGAAGGGCACCCTAGAACCGCTTTCGGTAGAATGAGAGCCGATCGGTGCTCGGTCACCATTGGCGTATGCGCTGTCGTAAAAGCAGGTTGGTACATATGTATCACAGGTGCTACTTCGGACTGAGTAGGCAATTGAGAAGTAAAGTCCTCGCTCGACGAACACAAACCAAACTCTATAAGTCACTCATTATTTCCATCCAGCTATATGGTCGTTGTGAGTTTTCGAAATTTGTCGTTCTTTGCGCATTCTCCACGAGTGTACGAGATACACAACGACATTGATATAGTTCAGCGAATTAAAAGAAATGGGCTACGCTTACTAGGTCATGTTGACCGAATGGACGAAAACACTTCAGCTCTGAAAGTATTCGACGCAGTACCCGCCGGGGGAAGCAGAGAAAGAGGAAGACCTCCACCCCATTGGAAGAACCAGGTGGAGAAGGACCTGGCTACGCTTGGAATATCCAAACGGCTGGCGCGCTGTTGTTAACTCCTAATAGTGCGGTGCGATTCTTGTATAAAAATATCGAAGAAATAATTAGTTTCAAATTTTGAAATTCTCACAAAATTTCATATGCGGAATCATTGCGAATGTCCGAAAATGCTTACGGTGATTTGATAAGTCGAGACATGCCGCGTTATGGACGCTCTTCAACTCTTTCAACCGACGAAAATATTAAATATGTGAAGGATATGGTGCTTGAAAATCGTCAGATAAGTGTTGGAAAGATGGAAAGAGAGCTCAACATCTCCCGCGAGTCCATTCAAATGATTTTGGTGGATATTTTGGGTATGAAACGCGTTTTTGCACGACTAATCCCGATAAAGCTGAATTTTTTAGTGCAACAAAAATTTTGTTCGGTGGTAACAGACGGTCAATGAGGAGTTCTATTTGACCCTATTGAAGCGTTTGCACGAGAACATCGGTAGAAGACGGCACGAGTTGTGTAAAAACAATTCATGAATATACAATACACAATCGCATCGAACCACCATTGTAAACGAATTTAAAGCCAAAAACGTAAAGAATTCCATCGAACAATCACCGTATCAAGTTATATTATATATACATACATATGTAAATAAATAATATATTTCTATGCAATTTGTGTGCTTGAGGACTACATTTTTGTTACTTTCAAATAATAGTTAATTAATCGTAAGCAGCTGACGTTATTGGTAGTAGTTTGCTATATTTTTTACTTAAGCAACGATTAAAGATCCAACAGTGGAGTAAAATAGCTACCAGCTGCCCTGACGAGCAGCCGCTGCTATCATTACCCTTTCCGAACACTAGTACCGTTAGCTCAACTCATTAATATTCAGATTTAATAAGCATATGCTCAAAACACATAATGCATGTACTTCTTACATCATAACTGTTCTGTGTGAAACCGGCATTGAATGGAGATTTTCGTAGCGTTTTCAGCGGATGGCGCGGCAGATGGAGCGTGAAGCAGCATCTGTGATTGCTATCACATGTGAATGTGTGATTAAACCGCTGTGCTGTAACGCAGCAACTGTCAGTCGCTTAACTCATTCAAATTGAACAATTTACAGTTAGCTTTTGAACATAACGGCGCACATATCCTTTCATAAATCAATCAAAATTGACGCGCATAAGAAAATTTGAATAGCATTTCCGCCGTCAAATGAGCGTGAACTACAACAAAGCTAGCAGCGAGCAAGATGATGAACGAAGCAAGAATACTGGCATGCAAATGCAAACAATTGGTAGCGTAACGAATCCCATTACACAAATACTTATGCATAAAGGACACAGCGAAAGGATTACATGGAGACGCAAATGAATGGAGGAGGAATTTCGGTAAACAGACAACAACAAAACATGCATATTAAGGCATTGAAGCAATATAAGCGAAAGAAATTAGAAATCCTTTCCACCCCCCGCCCTAGCAGTAGAGGCATTTCAGAGGAAGTTGCCACAACACCACATGCCAGCCGGTAACCGCCTCCACATTCACACCCCTGTGCCGAAATGATTTCGTCTCACACACATACATGCACTCATATATGCATGTAAACGGTCTTATGGACTCAAGGTGATATCGCACGGCAAGTAATGCCTGCGCATGCGCGTTCCGCACGTCTTCCTTTCGCCGAGTTGACACTTCGTACATTCGTGCAATTGCAAAAACGAAGTGAAAAGTAAAACAACAAATAGAAGCATGCCAACAATAGCAAGAACCACAAAGCGAGCGGCAACAACAACAACAATGTGCTAAAACAATATATTTACCGTAATCCTTTCGTTGCGCGCAAACACACACACAAACAAAGAACACTTCCAGGCATTTCTAACCGTGCATATGTGTGTATGTGTGTATATGTTTATATACATACATATATGTATGACTGTATTCCGCCGCCTCATGATCCTCTTGAGAAAATATTTTAATTCTACCGAAATGAGATTTAAACCTTAAGCAGTTTGAAATGATGAGCTGGCAAATTGCCAAACAATTGCTATCACACAAACCCACATATACATGCATTCAGCTGTAAAGCAAACATCTAAATGCCTATGCCACTTCGTCGACTGATTGACAACGGAAGAGGATTAAATTGCATGCTCACTCGGTTGCAACACGCTGCCATCTAAGCCCGGCAGCCGAAGCTGTGCGTCGTCTTCTCTTGTATTTACACTGTGCTCCTTCCATTGGTATTATGTGAAAGGATGCGCATGCGTAAATATTTGTATACACCAGCACAGTTACTTACCTGTCTTATGCTGCTGCATGCTTTTTATTCCAATCCATATTCGTTGTATGTGTGAATGTGTGTGTGTGTTGTTGAAGTAGGGATGAGGAAGGGTAAAGGCCACAGCAGGTACATATGTATTACCATAATGATGACGTCAGGTGAACATGCACTGCGAATATGTTATACGATATCTGTTGATTGAGAGAAGATTGGCAGTTGTAATAGAAATGATTGGCAGTGTTGTTGTTTTGGTTGTGTATGAGGGATGGAGGGATGACATTGTGGGAGAGGGAATAATGAAAAAGTGTGTGTTCTTCTTAATTATAAACATAGAATTTGACGAATCCTTAGCATAACACATTTTTGAAAACACTTTGCAAGAAATAATTATCTGTGTATAGTAGAGGTAAAAATTTGGTAAAACACACCGACATATTTATTATTAGAGCAGGCCGATTTATAGAAAAAAAATCCAAAAAGTGCATCTACGGACCATTCCAAACAATTTTTTCTAAGATACTAGGGGTCTATAGCCGGTTTTGAGAACGCGAATTCTAGGCCGAAGTTGTGGCTAAAAAAATTTTATTTGTTTTTTTTTTGGCTTATTCAAATGAAATTTAGCACATAGGTGCATTTTGATATTCTGCAGATTAGTTTCCGCATTCGGTCAGTTCAGATAACTATAGAATATATCTCTCATATAACCGATTAGTCAGATTTTTTGTATTTGGACTTAAAAATCGTTGGCTCGAAACTGGTTTTGAAGCCATAATCTCTTAGTAAAATTTGTCCAAAATGAATTGAAGAACATTTTCAGCAAAGAGTTTTTAGAAAATAAATATCGACCCGCTCTAATGTACATACATATTTAAGAATATGAATTGTTGCACTTTTCGGTTTACAGCAAGCTTTCGGGAATCTCATTATTTTTATACAAAAGCCCTAATAGTATAGCCGGTAAATCTTACCTTGCACCGCAAACTCGTATTTATTGATGATACTAAACTCTACCAATAAGCACGGAGTTTAACAAATAAAATGCTTCAATAAAATGATGCCTAATAATCACCTCACTTGATTTTAACTAGACTAATAAGACTGGTTTAAGACAGGGTGAATGGCTCTTCTTTGCTTTCATCAATATGATCTTGGAAAAATGTGAAAGGTGCCAATAATCTGAATAACGGTGGCAGTATCTACTCTAAAAGCACCACGATACTAGGTTGTGCATGTGATATTGATTTCATAGGCCTTAAGAAAAGTATTCTGCTATAGAAATAAAAAAAAAAAAAATTTTTAATGTTCCACTATTCAAGAATTTCCTTCAAGATAAGGGTCAAAAATTCAAATTATTTTCGAAGTTATAGGTATATATATACTTACCCAATATTCAAACTGATTGTTTCAAAACTAGCCGAACAAACCTTACGCGCAGCGTTTTATAATCTCGAAACAGGATACAAGAAAAGTTGGTCTTTTGGTGGACGAGGACAAGAAAGTACCTGGAGGCCGGTAACAAGTATTCCTCGTGGCTTGGGAACTTCGTCACAGTTGGCAGCTATAAATGTGAAAAAATGAAAGAGTTTTTGTATCTCGGAAAAGCTTAAATACCACCAACAATCTAAGACTATAGAACGCAGAATAACTCTTTGTTTCTACTTTGGAATCGGTAGGCAAATGTGATGAAGATCCCTAACCCGACCAAAAAATTGCGTTCAATAAACACCTTATTACAACATAAAACATAACCCTGCATAGAAAAGAGGCAGCTGAAGAAGTTTAGTGTTCTCCACACATATCGTTTCATCATTGAAGTTCCAAAGAAGAAGAAGACGAAGAGAATATTTTCTAACATAAAACTCTGAAATCAGAATAGAAATCAGATTTTCGAGCGATAGTACCTGTCTCTTATACACATCTAGATGTGTATAAGAGACAGCATATCGTTTCATCATTGAAGTTCCAAAGAAGAAGAAGACGAAGAGAATATTTTCTAACATAAAACTCTGAAATCAGAATAGAAATCAGATTTTCGAGCGATAGTACAATACAATTTACTCTTACTCTGCAGYAAAGCTTGAGAAATATTTTTTTGGTATTAAATGACCTGTCCTCTCCTATAATATTATTCGAGTGCTCACCTATCCTTAAAATAGATATTATCTTTGGCTTAGCTATTTAATAGATATAGACGCCATAAGTAGCCTTCAATGCTTGAAAGCTAAGTGTTATCGAATTCGATTTCAAAAAAAGATAAAGTTAAATATGATATGAGAAATTAGTAGAATTCTCGTAAATTTACATTTTAATTCTGTATTGGAACCTATATGCAAGATCCAGTAAAAATAAGTCCATAAGCCGATTTCCACAAGCATCTCTGCTGAAGCACTTTTCTTTAGCAAAATCATTTACTATAGACAGGTCTTTACTGTAAGGAGGTTCCATAAGAAATTCCTTACCAATATCCCGGAACTACCACCGAATCAAGCTCGATATGTGTGGCCTGGCATTGTACTGATAAAACACAATTCCTTCCCTCTTAGCCAAAGCTGGTCACTTTTGGACGGTTGCTTCATTCAAATCGTTCCATTGATGACATTGCAGATCCGAATTAAGAGTTTGGCAGTAGGAGTATAAACAAGCTCAGCTCATATTAGATAATCCTCTTCCAATCCCTACAAATACACAGCAAGCCCGTCTTTACAGTCAACTCTAGCAGATTGAAACTCGGTCTATATAAAATATTTCCAAAATATTTAAATATTGATGTTACTATCCAAAAACTATGTTTTCCCTCAAAACACCTCTACTTTGCTTAAGAAAGTGTAACCATTGGAAATCCTTAATATAACAGTTGTTTCGTTTTTTACGGAATGAAAGATGAATGAAGGGTAGAATTCACCGAACAAATAAGAAAATACGAAATTATTGTTTTTTTTTTCACGCATTACACGAGTGGCAGGCATTCTTCGATCGCTTCATTGCCTGAGAACTTGTGTGCGCGGACGGACAGCCAAAAAGGGGCAAAATAGATAAATAAGCGAAATTGAATGAAGAGCGTAAAATAGCGTGTAGGCTGGAAAGGTTTCACGCTTCATTCGGAAAAAGACGTAATGCATTTTTTATGACATAATAACGGCGGTTTAATAAGGGAAAGCCAACAAAAAAGCCGACGAAAGTGGTAGGAAGCATAAATTGATTAAGTGAAGTGGAGGAAATAGAAAAAATTTCCCACAGGATAATTGCAACTGCGCCGAGCAAGTGGAATCGCGGTGAAGCAGAGACAGAGTCATGAATCGAACAAGTGTTTGGAAGAAAATTCAGAAGAATTGATTGCCGCTGCGACTACGAACCCGAACACAATGAACAAGCTGGCGCGTCAGCGCGATTAACTTGACTTGGCTAAGCGGAAAAGTATGTTTTTGCAGGAAGCGCTTAGATGAGAAGTTGAAAGTAAATCCCGTTCGTGTAAATTGTGGAAAATTGTTTATTTAGCAACAGATTTGTGTGGATAAAATTGCAAAAGTCACCAAAGAAAATAAACCAGGCAACGCTTAGTCAAAGTCAGAGAAGAGATAACGTCAGAGAGTCGGAGTCCTCTGAAGGATAATGCGAAACAAATGCAGCAAAACAAAGAGGATTGGCTCATATTTAATAATAATTTTTTTAAATATTTTAGTTATGGAATTAGAAAGTATTTGAAAATATATATTTTAAAATTAAAATGAAAAAATAAAATAAATAAATACAATTTTTGAAACCTGCTGCAAAAGTTTCCAAGAAATACTTTATCTGCGACCTACAAGAAGAAATTTCGAAACACAAATCCTTTGATTTTCGACATGCAAATTCACCGCCAGCACAAAGCAACCAAAACAACAAAAGCAATGCTACAACTGGAGCAAGTGAAACAAAGGCAAATAATAAATCAAAATCACCTTAAATAGCGCGCAATTAAAGCAAGGACACGGCGTTGCTTTGTCTCCTGCTGTTTGACCATAAAATTGGCTTTGTTGTCGCTCGCGCCAAAACAAACAACAAACAGCACATATGAAGTACAATGCAGCGGAGTAGCGAAGAGCGCGACGATTACGGCCAACCCTTTTCAAGGTGTGCGAGGACAAACGTCAGTGGCGTGTCAAGCACTTACACACAAACACTCATGTACGGTATTCACAAAGGCCAAAGGCAGTCGGCAGCGCTCGTTAACCCTTTCGTGCTCTAATTTTCACCATACTTACCTACTGACTAGCTGTTGTCTGCACCGACTACCGGTTGCACAGTCGCTAAGCGTTAAAATTATGGTCAAGGTTGGGCGCGTGAAAGACTGCAGAGGCAGCAATGGCTAGCCGCTTGTAGCCTGACAACTGTAGCAGTGAAGTTTTGTTTATTTCTTTCATATTAAATTCATCTGGCATAGCATTTTCATCCTTCGTCACTTTCAGTGTTTCGATGGAATATCATAGGCCTCGATTGAAAGGCGCGCGTGGGCTTGAAAGGCTGAATTTGATTGGAAGAGTGCAAAGGAATTATTTTGATTAGCTGATAACTAAAGGCTTAACATTAAGCTTTTGATAGGAAAAAACAACAAAATCTGCGCAAAAGCTTCCAAAGATGAAAAAAAAAATTTAATTCAAAAGTTCCCCACCCAGCTGCTGTACAGATTTGGAGGTCTCCTGCAAAGGCGTTACACCTTATCCCTTCTGTGAAAGAGGAGCTAAAACTGGAGCACTGGATCTCCTGTCAAGGTTCTGCTTCAAACATACATATACTGCAAAAGGCTTACTAGAAAAATGAAATCCATATGTAGATGTAGGAGTCGAAGGTAGTATCGATCCGATTTTATATGCCAATAGCTTCTGCTAATATGCCACATGCTAATAAAATGTTCCCCTAGGTTTATTAAAGTACCCTCACCAATCATATGGAGTAAAGTAAAAGGGATAGGTAATTTTACCCATTTTAGGGACAAAGATACACATTTAGCAGCAAAATACGCTGTCTCATTTTCATACAGATAACTCAAATTTTGGCCGATATATGCAGTATAAAGTCACCCGGAAGTTCGTAAAGTTTTATGTCCCATTTTGGACACACAGACAGACCATTCACTGGAAATGATTATCCCTGAATTCCAATTATGTTACCACATTGTATTCAGATCATGATCCTGTAGTCTCTTCTATCGAGTAACAGTATACATTTTGTGTACTTCCGATCTACCGCTGTTGTAATTACTTATGCTTCTATTCAGAACATCGTATAGACAATGCGAGGGTTTATCGCGTTTTCGGATGTTAGCCGTACATCATTCATGGCAATTTGTCCCCTATTTCATTTCCTTCGATGCTTTTGTGACCTGAGACCTAGTACAAGTGAAGTTGCTTCTTTCACGCAAAACTTTCCTCTGATGCCCTGCATCCCAAGACACTGCTGCCCGTATCGAGATAACTGCCATGATATGTGCTTGGCTGCCTATGTAGACGTTGAACCTGACATTGCCTGCAGGTGTATTAGAGGCCAGCTCCGCGGCTTTCGTAATAGTAAAGTTTCAATACTAAGTTATATAGTTTCTACGAACTACTGAGGTTTCGAAATAAAAAAGTCAGCTTTATGAAAACTTATCCCAAAATATAGAAGTGCCAAGTAATCATAAAAGGCTTCGTTATTATATAGGCTAAAACAAGAATTAACCCAATGGAATAGGAATCCGAAAAAGAGATCAAGATTTTATATGAAATACTCTCTCCAATAGGATAAAGCTTATTTCTTAACAATATATTTTAGAATAATAAATAAAAATAATTTAAAAAAAATTGTTTATACAATTTCCAGAAAATTCTTCTTTATAGAAACACACCTTCCACTTTCTTGCACGAAAAAGCGCACGAACCGCCCATCATTACACGCTGCACTTCAATTTCACTGCTCACCCAACACTCACATAAATCAATTTCATGTCAATAATTTAATTAAAATGCAATACAGAAGCTCTGGAGCGGTTAACGGATAAAAATAATAAAAACAAAAACAAAAACAAAGCTTATAATCGAATTACAACAACATTAATTATGCAGCACAGCGCTGGGCGAAGTAAAGTAAAACAAAAAACAAAGCAAGTTTGTTGCTTAAGTCTTTCGTGTCAAACCCACCAGAACGAGCGGTGTTTTAGTGGCAACGCAACAGTCATGCACACATACATACTCATATACATAAATACCCGCCTGTAGTATTGGTGTAATTGGGCTTGGATTTGTGCATTGCAACATTACAAGAACGCAGCGCTTATTACTGCGGTTGCTTAACGCGCTTGATGAGTTCAACGAACGCCGAAAATAAGCGAGCGCCGCACGCACATATGTGTGCCATGATGAGCGCGTGGCGGTAACCAAGCAGCAGAAGAAGCGTAAGCCAAGTTCGTCAACAGCAAAGCCTCAAAATTGTTGTACTATTTTGATATTGTTGTTGCACGCAATGGTCAAAAATTAAGTTTATTGACCTCTGCTGACTGCGCTCAGAAGCAGTGTTATGCATATGGGTATGCGCTGTAAGTTTGGGTTGAAGTTTTGGCGGCCGAAAAAGAGGCGAAGGAAGAGTTTTTCACTGTTGTTTTGTTATTTTCTTTGTAACTTTTTATATTTTCTTATCTTGCTGTGTGAAATGAAAAAGAGAGTTAAAGACGCCTAAAAAGTAAGTGTAGAGTTGTTGTTATTATTTTTGTTCTCCAAAAAACTCAGGCACACATACCGTAAATATACATATATTTATAATCATACTCATGTAGCGCTGAAAAGTGAAGTGAATCAGTGAAGGAAAGAGTGAATGTCCGCCCCTTTGAGCGCTTTTGCGGTTCTTATTTACTTATGGATATACTAAGTATATGCCATGTCGGGAACGGTTTCTTAAAGTACAGTTATTTGATGTGATTTCGAAAGCGACAAAAAGTTTTTATTAGGCTAAGGCACATCAGTCGTAAAATTTTTCCTAATCAGAGTTTAAAAATAAAATAAAATAAAATAAAATAAAATATAAAAAAATTGTATCTTAAGGCGTTCACACAATAGGAAGACAACTTCGAATAGTGCAACATACATTTTTATAAAAAAACCATCTTATGAATTCGCAAAGTGATTCAAATGATCTAAAATGAGTTTCGCATTATCTAGGCTTATATGTAGAGCGAAAATATTTCAGAAAAATATATAAGAAAATATGTTTCAGCCTTTGATAAGATCTTCACCATTTAATCGATGAAAGACCTTATTTATGGCTTACCGTTATAGTTTTATCATATACTACGGTGATCCAATAATAATGTGATATTGTTTATGAAATGTAAATTTCTTATATATTCTTCCAAATCGATTTCATCCTCTTCAAAGTAATGTCCGTCAGTCGGAATAGTCTGAATAGTCCGGTCTAGCCTTTGGAATCTTCTTCGATTCGGTTTATATCACCTCAATCTGTGCTAACGGCATCCTTACGAGTTAAGGGGGTATTCTACTCTAGAATTTTGACCCTTAAGAACATATCCTCCAAAGGATTTTTAAAAATTAAAATTAGTTTAAGTGCTAAAAGTCGCGAAGAAGCAATGCAGTATGACATTATACCAATGAAGACTTCAGTCGTTTAAGACACAAAACTGTGCTCAAAAAGGATTGGTCTAATCCAAGTGATATCCAAAACTATCAGCAAGGTATCTAATTATCAATTGACGATTTACATATAAATTATTGAGTTTTTGTATGAAGGTAGGAGAGCATTCGATCAGATGGCTTGATATTGCCTTAAACAATTTCTTTTAATTTTTCTAAATTTTTCTAAATAATCCTCATATAATTTTTAGAAATACTACAACAATGACAGTGCTTTCGCCTATCAAAATGCATAACCGTTCCGCTAACGTATGTCGCTTGCTGAATCTTTCAGTTAGTTGATAACTTAAGGTCGGCATACTGCCGAACTTCAAGCAAACTAGATGATAAAGATGAAAAAAAAGCAAATGTGAGCCATGTTAAATGTTGGACAACAAATAACTAAAGATCGTTCGAAAGCTATGGCAAAGATTCAAAAGTTTGGAAAAAGAAAGAAAGGATGAAAAATCTGAAAAAACGCTTGTGAAATTTTGCTTCAAGGACACGAAAGAAATTCAGTTTTGCATCGTATTGTCACTGGCGATGAAAAATAGATTTATTTTAAGAATTCTAGAAGAAAAAATCACAGTTCCGGGACAACAACCATTAACATCGACAGCAAAAACACATCAATTCGGTAAGGTATAGTAGAATATATCAGGAGCTTTTAAGACCTGGTGAAAGTATTAATTGTAATCAATCTGTACAAACTATGATCAATTTGAATCCTACATTGATTGAACATTTCAAAAAAGAAAAAAAACAAAAGAAATGCAAGATTTCATAAAGAAGGAGGCAAAAGAAGTAATGGTTTAGTACCATCTGAACTATAACAGCAAAATAAATGTTATAGCAGCAAAGCACTGTTAGAAGAAGCCAGCTGGTATTTTAGAAAGAGACCCATTCAATTGCCAAACTTACAACTGTCGCCGCCTGCCTAATTTAAATTCGCTAACGTTACTATCTGCTTCTCAAACTAAACACTCGGCGTTTTACAGTTAACCGTTCTGCCATCGCTCAGCTGCCAGTGAGGCGTTACGTCCTGTCACAGCAGCCACAACGGCAGCAGTTCAACAAAAATTGCAGCATAGCGGTACTTTCGCATAATAACAAAGCATCTTCGTGGATTTTCTCACATTACGCTTCAGAAATGCGCAATTACATAATTTAGTGATTTCTTTTCACAGTTTCACACGGATGCCATTCGCTATGCACAGACTAACTGTAAACGCTAAACAAAGGATTCAAATTTGAAAAACTACAACCACCTGACAGCGCCGATAAAAAACGAACAAACACCGGCAAAGGAACAGTTAGGCATTCTTCACGCAAGACAAAAGACGAGCACTCGAAGTGGCAGAGTGTATAATCAAAGTGTATCCTGAAGCCGATAACAATCGCTTTCGCTGCGATTGCGCGCAACACACACAACCGCATAAAGCACTCAATCTCGCTGTTATAGCTCTCTTGCGGCGTGACAGCTGCCGCCGCTGGCACTTTTTACCGAAATTTTAATATCTGATTTCTATTTTTTAAGCGCGTACCCTGTTTTTTAATCGAAGAATGGATGAAGAAGAGAGATCGTCTGCAATCTGAGGGGAAATCCGCGAGAAAATTCGACAATCATTTTATAGTTTCAATCTTCTTTTATTTTCTTGTGGCTGTTGTTGGATTTGCTTGCTGTGTTGTTGCATCCTTTTCGCGCCCACCTGAAATTTGAGTTACCTGTGCGGCGGCGTCCTTACATTATCGTCGTAATTACCAGTTGCAGCGACAGCCAAACTAATTGCCGCGCTGCTCATGCGCAGAGCGGGAGAAATTACACAACAGCGACAAACAAATGGCATCGTAGTAAAGAAAAATGTATAATTTGATTTGGAAAGCAGTAGGAAATCGAAATGAAAATATTGAAAAACGCTACTGCGCATTTTGCCTACAAATATTTTTTTGATATCAAAAGTGCCGAAGGAAGCGGCCAAAAGTGCAACAGCCGTTCAGTAATGAAATTCGGTCATTAGATGTGTTGAGGGAAGAGTTGGAATTCAGGTTGGCAGGATAATGGGTTAATATGCCGAGCGGAAGTGTCAGTTGGGGAACAATTGAATTGCTGTGGAAAATTCAATAAAAAATGCTAGGCGATAAATTGAGGTCAGCAGGAAGCCAAAGAGTTTTTGACTCACACCTTTTGTGTTTGGAGGGTTTTCTTGAGTAGGCCAGCGGAAATTTAATTGGGTCAAATGCGTGGAGGAAAGACATAAGATTAAATAGAGAGTAGGAAATATAGAAAGTAAGAAATATGTATATTTTAGATAATTCAATTATAGGGTAAAGAAAATATCTCAGTACAGAAAATGTTCAGAATAATGAAAGTAATATACGCCTGATAAATAATAACTGCGCAGCATTTCAAAGACTGATTTTATACTAAAAGAAAAGGATTTCGGTTGCATTCGTCGCTCAATTTGTATGGCTGCTATATTCTATTACGTTCCGAACTGAGCGATTTCTTCAGAAATTGCTATATATTTTTCAGAAGTAACTCAAATTTAATTTTGTGAATATATCCCGTCAAATGAAAATGTTTTCCATTCAAGCTCTTGATATCGTTTATTCAGTTTTCATGCAAGCGGTATGCTATAGTGGCCCGATATTGGCGGTTCCGGCAAATAAACAGCTTCTTGGCGAAAAGAGGACGTGTGCAAAATTGCAGATCAATATTTAGAAAACTGAGGGAAAGGCCTGGTTTGGTCTAGTATAAAGTCAAACCGTCATGATTTTTGTTTATATTTGCTGAAAAATCTCAACAATTCTCAAAACTTTAATGAATTATAAAAATTTCATTATACTATAGAAGATATGAGCAGAAAAGATATAGTATTAATGGGAACGAGTGAAAATCTTATTTAGGTACGTACATATGTATATAGGGGCTTACAAGGCGATGATGGCAAGCTATTTACGTTCGACAAAGGATGACTTTCACGCGCTTCACCCGCCACTATTCGCAACACTATCACCCAGCTGGAGAAGCAGCATTCGTTATTAGATAGTATTCAACCAAATAGACCACGTCCAGCACGCAGTAAATAAAATATAGCAGCAGTAGCTGGGAGTGTACACGAACACCGTGGAGAGTCGATTCGCCGCCTTTCGCACCAACTCGAATAGAACGACTTGGCGCATTATGCGTCGATATCTTAAATTTAAAGCGCATAAAGCAGAGTAAGCAAGACTTTTCCAAGCGGTATCGCTTCGCTCTATGGGCACTTGAAAATTTCGTTCAGTGATGAGTCTCATTTCTGGCTCAATGGGTATATAGCCAAGTAAAATTGTCGCAGCTGCGGCGAAGATCAACTTGAAGAGATTAAAGAGCTAGCATTTCATCGAGAAATAATAAGGGTGGTGAGTGGTGTGGTTTGAGGGCCGGTGGAATCATCGGTCGACCATTATCACACTATGATAACTTATGACTATTGGATGCGTGAGACTGATGCGCGTGATGTCAGCGACATTTGGATTCAACAAGACGATGTATTCCCAACAAATCGCATCAATCAATGGACTTATAGAGAAGACGCTTCGGTGAGCAGATAATTTCAATGAAAAACAAAAAAAAAAAAAAAAANAAAAAAAAAAAAAAAAAGGAATGAGTATAGCTTGGGAAGGCGTAAGATGAAATCACAATCTTAATAAAATCAGAAAATATGTAAAAAATCTGTTCATCACTAAATCATGTTTACTCTATTAAAAAAATTGAAACTTTTACAAGTACTTTTGTTACAAGAAAGCTTCTTATCAAAGCAATGAACTCTGCTGCTCATTTCATCACTCTTTACATATATGATTTTTTTTATCTTTTCACTTTCAGACTAATAGGAATCAATTTGTTTTTTTCGGGCTTTCATCTATAAAAAAGTCGTATTAATATAAAAGTTAAAAAAGGTTAGTAAAATCAATATATCAACATGTTGCTAAATCTGGGTAGTAGTACGTTAGTAGAATTACCTTTTTTCAAACAGACATTTCTGACAACATCTCCATTAAAGTCATCAGAAAAAGGCATCTTACGATTCTTATGACTCTCTTACGAATACTAAGAAATATATATCTTCGCTGTTATTTAAAGCTAAATTTGAAGAGGCTAATTTCGGATACTTTAGGACCCACATCCAGTTGTGCGTATTTTCTATTTTTCATATACTTTGAATTTTTATATATTTGGTATTTGGATTTTCTCCGAAAATTTTATTTAAAAAGTTGACCAGAAAAGATGTCTATGGCGTATTCGTAATAATTTTTTACCGCAATAGATTCGGGTCCCAACTTTTCAAAGGCTTTCTGAGCGAGACGCTGCTTTCAGAGTCAGCGAGTAAAATTTCTGTGAAATGGTTTCAATGACCGTCTTAAAACTTTCAGAACTTCCTAAATATAATTATACATTTGTCTAGTAATAATCAAAGAAATAGAACTTTGATAGTAAGCCTCTTTACACTTCAGTCAATATTTTTTTTTACACAATCGAATTTTTTATGAAACCATTGCATTTTGTTCAAAATTAGAACGCCTTCTTTACATGTAATCAACTATAGTAAAAAGTGTTTGTCTTTATGTATTTTGGTTTTGAATTAATTTTGGTTAGAAAAACCTTCTCTCCTCCTTTTTCGGACGTTTTACGGAGATGAATTTCAGGATCAATTTGATTAAATTTTTTTCGGAGATGAATTTTGGGATCCATTGAATTAAATTTTTTTTCAACAATTCTCAATGAAACTTGTTTATTTTTCATTAAATAAGAGACTTTTTAAACAACATTCACAATTAAAAGTAAAAAATATGCACCATATCTGATCCGACTATTTCTTGGAGTTTCAAAAGTTTAAAAAACGCAAGGATGTCATTTTCTAATTTGAAATTAGCGTACAAATTGTGGAGCTAAAAATAATTTTCGGCGTAAAAAATATTTATTTTCTTACAACAACTTCGCTGAGCACAATTTCTTTTGCCTTTATTTTCTTCACACTCTTGTTATGAGTTGTTGTTATTATTGTCAACGCCTATACGCTGAAAACTGTAACAATGAACCTGAGTTGGGGTTCAACTGGTTAAATGACAAATCAAAACAAACTTGCAGCAAAACAATAACAACTTTTGGTTATTTACCACTCACTGCAATAATAACTGTACACGAGTGTGTTGAGCTGCGCAGAAGTTGTTTACAAGTTTGCGTTTAGCAAAACTGTACAACAATAACGTAACAGTACATGCAAAACGACTGTAAACAAGCAGTTGACACACAAAGCGGTGAGCTATTTATTTGAAGCTGAGAGAAAAGAAGTAAAGACGTTAACTTGGGCTGCAACGAAAATATAATCCCTACACAGGAGCATTTTCTGTGCCGTAAAAGGGTATACAAAGAACTTTATCTTGGTTTTTAAGGAGCAGATTGCATGACGGCTATATGCAATAGTGGTACGATGTGAACAATTTCTTCAGAGACTGTGCCATTAAGGAGAGCAATAATTAATATAAGTTAGAAAAAAAAAAAATTTCCATACAAAGACTGAAAATTTATAGGCCAGTTTATATGGCAGCTATATGCTATAGTGGCCCGATCTGAACAATTTCTTCAGAAATTGTAGCTTTGTTCAGGAAAATAATTTCAGCGAAATTTCGCGAAGATATTTCATTAAATAAAAGAGTTTTCCGTACAAGAATTGAATTTTAATAATATATCAGTTTGTATGGCAGCTATATGCTATATTAGTCCAATATGAAGAATTTCTTTGTAGCTTATAATGTTTTATTAGAAAATAATTCCAGCCAAATTTCGTAAACATATCTCGACAACTGAAAAAGTTTTTCATACAATGACTTGATTTGGATCATCCAGTTTGTATGGCAGCGCTAAGCTATAGTGGTCTGATATCGTCGGTACTGACAAATAAGCAACTTTTATCGAGAAAAAGAAGTGAGCAAAATTTCCGATCAATAATGCAAAGATTGAGGAACTATTAGAAGCTTTGTAGTAAACTTAATATACTCTCTACAGGCTATAATTATATACGTGTATTTGTGCATTTATATTTATTTATTATATACTTATGTTGACTAATAATTATACGCGAAATTAGCGTTTCTGTTGAAAAGTCATGCCTGTCATGCAGCCGCCGCCGCCTATCGCCATTGACTCAGCACAAACGCATGCAATTACATAAAACATTAAAACCTTAAACAACAAACGCGTGCGCATTCATTTAATACCATAAATCAAATTCATGACACGAGCACCTTCATCCTTGACTGGCGAATTTTTTTACAAAGAAAATATTTTCCAGTCCAGCATTTTTTTTTTACTTTTTGACTTCTATTGAAGCAGAAAACAAAAAACAAAATGGAAAAAAATCGCAGCTAAGGTCATCCATCATAAAAAAATGGAAAGTACACATTATCCTTGGGCATAGACACAAACACACCCACACACACTCGGGAACAATGGGCGACCACAGTATGCGGGCAGAGAAGGTCACCACTGTGAATGCGTCAATGCGCATGTCCGTCGCGTTGCATAGTATTGCGTAATGCACTTTTGTTGCACTATCAACTCATATTTTCATATTTTTCGTTTCGGTTTTGTTTGTTTTTGCTTTGTTTGCGCCTTCACGCGCTAGGTGAGATCGTAAATTGCATAACAGTCCGAGGCGAACAGCAGCAGCTTCTCGGAAATCGTCACACTAAATCATAAAAAATTTACTTATGACAGTTTGTAGCTGCAACATGCCGCCGTGGCATGCAACAAGCGTGTGTAGAAACTATACATAGGCACTCGCTATGGACGCAGCGCTGTGAGTGAGATTTTGAAGTGTAAAATTGCAGGTAACCAAAGGCTGCACGCTCATTAAAGCAGCCAGCGTTTCCTTTAATGGTTCAGGGTGCGAGAAGACTACAAATTTGAGAGTAACAAAAAAGCGGTATTTTGCCAATTTTGAAAACTAAAGGAAAATTGCAGCATAACAGAGTATAGCTTGTATATGTATGTTGCCATGGAAATGTATTAGGGTGGAACTTAAAAAAATTTATTTAAGTTTTATTTAGTTAGTTAAAAAACAAATAAATATTAAAAAATTTTTCCTATTTAAAAATATTAGGGTGTGTCACAGGACCCAATTACCCAAATATCTATATATGTAAGTTGTGTTACTGTAAAATATTAGACAAATTAAAACCAAATTGTATATACATATATTATATTCTGTTTCTGTAGCTGAGCAGCTTAAGATCCCAACGCCTAAAACTCCCTTGTCTTTTATGACTCGGCTAATTCCGCTTGTTCGCGGATTGTGAACCTCGTGTCGGTTGGGCGGAGGGAGGGTAATCGTTGGGTATTATTATTATATATAGTCATAAAATATAGTCATAAAAATCTACTAGGGTGGTTCTTCACAAAATTTTCAAATAACAAGGATTTTCAAGATACTTAAAAAATGAAATTTAAAAAGAATTGTGTATATTAAAATGTATTAGGGTGTGTCTGCAGGAACAAATTACCAAAATTCTAAAAAAAAAATATTACTTTAATATATGTATTTAACAAATTAAAACAGTATTGAAGCAACTATATTATAGTATTTTATTTCCATATGCTGTCATGGAAATGTATTAAGGTGGACCTTAAAAAATGTAATAAAGATTTGCATGAGGCAAGTAGCTTAAATTATTTAAAAAATAAACTAATAATATTTTTTTAATTAAAAGTATTAGGGTGGGTCACAGATCACACATTACCGAAATTTCCACAAAACTTTTATAAACATTTGATATTTAGTAAATTAGTTAAAATTACAGCATAGTAAAGTAAATTTATTTTAGATACATGTGAAGTCATTGCAATATATTAGGGTGGTTCTTAATAAAAAATACAAATAATAGGTATTTTTAAGGGTTAAGTCGAGCAAGCTAGTTAAATATTTTAAATTTTGAATTATAAAATTAAAATTTAGTTTTCTTTAAAATTATTAGGGTGGGTCGCACATATATTTGATAAAAAAAAATTTTTACTGACATTCCAAGACGGTTTCTAAAAACTTTTCTTAAACAAACTCCAGACTCCAGAGGGGAGACATAAGGTTCAAGTTGTGAGTATTTGCATCACTATCGAGAATAAAATATTAAGCAATTATTTTAATCGTTGAGACCGTTTTAAAAATATCAAAAATGTATTGGCAGATAATTTTACAAACACTAAAATATTGTTTTAATTGCTACGACCTTTTTAACAAATGTCAAAAATATTTTTTTTTTTTTTTTACTTTGACACCAAATTTTCAAACTTTATATAAGAGCCCCCCTAATATCTAAATTTAGGTAGCATTATATACATCATAGATATTCAACAAAAAAGGTAATGGCTTTTTAAATAGCTAAGTGGGCATATGAAACGAATTTTCTTCGCCGCGTTGCCACTTTTTAATTGCGCTCATTTCTCTGCGCCGCAGAATAATAAAACAATTACGCTCAAGGATAACAGTGGTGCATTCATTAGCGTTACGTAAATCTACTGCGAATTGGAAGTCCGCAGACAATGTCATTCAGTTCATTTGTGTTTGTTTACTGAGCACAAACAAATTCTATGAAGAAATCTGAGAAAAAATTAACTGCTGGTCTTGTTTCATAAAATTCTTCAACATATACTTACTTTTGAGCTACATTATTTACAGTTTAGAACGTTCTGTGACGTACTTTTTCTTCAATACTAGATTTACATGCTTTTATTTAGACTGCCTTTTAGCCAAATCCAAGCAACCTTTATTTTTTATGAGTTCGTCCCTTTTCTATGTGAATTCGACTACAGTACGAAAAAAAAAAATAATAATAATAATCGCGAAAGGTCAAACAACACGTTTTAGAGGCATGCAAGTTTTCCTTTCTTTATTCTCTCCAAAGCAGCCCTTCGATTCAAGAGAGAGAAACATAACGAATTTTCAAATCCAAATATGTTTCAAAGTAAATGCTTTTGAAGCCTGCTGTGATTAGTTAATGGAGTAAGTTTAAACTATAATGGATTCATTGGCTTCATCTGCTTACAATTAAGGTTAGAATGAGCTCATTAATATTTTGTTATTGTTATTTTTAAAGGATATGCCGAGGTAAATCTTATAAGAGGAGAAAAATACAATCCCTTATACAAAGAAATCTTCATGTCAGACCATTTTACCATATGATCAAAAATGACCCGGACTGACAAATATATCTAAATTTTTAATGATTATAAATTTTATTATTTTCCTATCTATCTATCTGTCTGAGCTAATACAAGAATGTCAACATTCAATACCTATACCTATACACCCGCTTTCAGCCTCGACTGCGATGAACCTTTAGTGCCTTCACCAAATGTCTGTTAATGGATTCAATGAACGCTTGGCAATTTAAGGCTTTTTCACTTTCAAAAACTGAAAATAGACAGAGGGTGACACGCCTTGCTAATTTTATAAGTGAGTGATATCTCTCGTTTTATGTCTGGTCAAAAAGCAGGTCACAATGGTGCCATAATGCGACGTAGCTTTATGTACTATGGTGAAAAGTCAATGAATTTTCTGCCCGCTAATTCGATTTTTTGCGGTTCACTGATTTTCGTAAATATATATTATTGACTGCCCGTTAGACCCTATGAAATAGATTTATGGTTATTTACAGCACGAAAGCCAAAGAAAGGAAAGCGCAGTACTTTGATGTTTAACCGACTTTAACTTGGGTTTTTCGGTTCCGTCTCATGTTTGAAGCGGCATTCGCTGAATTATTGGATAGTTTCGACGTCATATTCATAAAGCCACAACTCGTTGAAAGTAATGTTTCATTTGAAGGTTCTCAGCRTACTCAGCTATCTTGTCAAGCATCTTCTCTCTACGTTCTTTTTATGAATGATTCAGGTCTTTTGGTAGAAATTTGACACGCTTTAACACGCTTCATACCGAAAACATTAAACAAAATGTATTTAGTTGATCATAAGAGATGCAGAGATCCTCTGCTATCTTTCTGATGCCAACACGACGATTATCAAGCACTGTTTCTTTCAAATGCAATCGGAAGTAGCAGAGGTGGATGTAGAACATGAGGCAAGTTTTCTATGCCTTCACTACGTTCTTTGAATGCTTTGTGTCATCCAACTACCTACTTGTGTTCGAGATAAAGTAGACTTCTCAAAACACTTCTTCAATGACAATCTAAGAAAATCGAAGCATTTTTTCAACTCAATTACCACAATACCTTGTAGTGCTGTTTTACMTTTGGTTCGGTAACAGCAAAAGGGTTCATGGAAATTTAAGGTAACTTGAGAGAAAATAATTCTGTGGAATTTTCGAAGATAGGGAAACATTGATCCACAGAGTAAATCTGAGTCGAGATATGATCTGACCCATATCAATCAGAGATTTTCTATAATTGCTAGAAACATAAGGAAAAAGTAATTAAGCATGAATTTTTCTATATACTCGAAGAGCTAACCTAATTTGTCTTTTTCTTGCCAGACTGTACCAGAAAAATAAATTAAGAATCTCTGTAAATATAACTGTAAATATAACTAGATAGTGTAAGCACGTGTAGAAAATCGATGATATACAAGTATATGGAAAATGTGGATAATATATTATRTATAATATATTTATGGTGGGACYGAGAGGAATAATTTATTTATCTGGAAGACAACGTTAATGAGCTGCATAACTATTTKAAGAAAAAAAAAATGTATTAAGACTTAAAGCTTCGGAAATTTCGCTTGTACTACCTTTTATATTATTATAAATATATATATTTTTTTTTCAATAATTTTTTTATAAGTAAAATTTCTTAAAAACTAAAATTGTGAAAATTTAATTCCTTAAAACTGCACAATTAAAGTAAAAGTATTGAATAACATAGCGAAGCGAGTAATTTATGTCAAGTCATAATAATAACATTAACAGCAGCTACTTAGTAGTCAGGCGTCATACCACAATTAACCGTTAGATGTGCTGTCGTATAAAACACGCTTTATTACCAATAACACTAGCACACACACATACCGCCTCACAAACACTTCAAATACTTAATTTATTCACATACTCACACACACATATATACATAAAATTGTTCATTTGTAAATGCGAGCTCACTGAAACTCGCAACTCATGTGCGCATGCTCGCACACCCACCCACTCCGATCCGACTTACAAGAAGCGCAGCTCAGCGAGCAGCTCAGCGAGCTTACCGCGTTCCAACTCAGCTCAAAGCGAACGACTCTTCCTCTTCGTGCGCTGTACTAGCTTTTGATTAAGCGGCTACGTAGGCTATTCTTGGCAACTGTTCTTGCTTTTGGCTTAAAACATACGCTCGACTTTTGCAGTCGGTATCGGTCATTGGCTTAACACACRTTCGAAATTTTTCTTTTCATTTCACATTCGGTTTTGCAGCCGACACAACCAACATCATAGCGGAAAAATGAAGAGTGAGAGAGTGCATATACATATCTATATGGTGTGTCTGCAGGTAAAACATATTGCTGTCTTGAAGTTTCAGTTTTAGTAAGATTTTCGGAAATATATTTTTAAGATGAAATATGCCTCAAAGGGATTTATATTAAATAGACTGAAAGAAGAGTTGATAAGTTAAAATGGATGTAGATATCTTGGAAAATCATAAATTTGTGCATGGAAGGTATTGACCCCATAGTGGTGTGATATCGTTCCGACAAATGAGCAGGTYTTTGAAAAGAAAATAATGTGYGAAAATTTTAKCTCGATAYCTTAAACACGACAGATTGCTCGCCGTTCGGGTCAACCTTCTCATTTATATATTATATATACTACACCTTAGAAGGTCCCGATGTTTCCCTCTGGTTTCTGCTACATATTCGTAGAAAACCCTGCTTACARAAACACTTTTTGCGGCATCATACCATTCCACTCAGTGCATATTTTCGAATAAAAATTCTGAAGAATGACATCCTTATAATAAATGTGGAACGAGTAAAGATAGATCCATCTAAAATGCTAATAGGATGACGAGTTCCTACAAAGACAAAATATATAATGTCCATTTGTCAATATTGAACTAATGTCTTCCTTCATACCATATGAAACTAAGCGATTTACCCAAAGTTATCAACATTTGGCCAGTGACAAGATTTTTATAGACTATGACTCACCTTGATAMAAATATTATACCTTGATTGAAACTGAAACAGAGCATTGTTCAAATTGGAATTTTTTTATTTTTATTTAGAAATAGTATTAAAAGATTAGATTTTATTTAGAAATTAGTTAGAAGAGCTCATATAAATACGGTATGCATCTAAAGAATATTTGATACCATTCCGCTAAAAAATTCCAAGTGGAAATATATAGGAATTAAGGAAAATGTAAGCTAACGGAGGCAGTTATGTTTACATTTATACCGATTAGAACGAAATAGGCAACGATTTAGAACCATAGACTCACACTATCTCTCTAAATCCGTCACRTGAATAGATTAGCCTCTTTCAGGTGAATTTACTAAGCATCATCAGCCTTCCAGACAAAAAGTAATTGCGTCATTCATTACTGGTGACGAGACTTGGTTTATGAATATGATGTTAAATCTGTCCGATAACACCGGTCAACAAAAAAAAAAAAAAAAATTTTTTTCGGGGTTTCTGTACTCATGCTTGAATTCTGATTCTAGACATTGAAAGACACTTAAATATTAATCTTTAGTTCTTTAAGTTTGCTTTGGGCTGATCTATATCGATAAGTATATTTGAATTTATTTCATAAATCAAAGATGACAGTACAGCTCTAATTTCTACGAAAGCAAACTTTAAAAACAAAAAAAATTTTACCCTATTTTTGTCATAGGAGAAACTAAAATTTAACATAACAGACCCAAAAATCGTGTTRACCGGTGTAATCTGGCGAATGGTGATCCAAATATTAACCGATACCGAAAAACCAAAATTTGCTGAAGCCACCGAAAGTCATCACACACAGWGAAGGTCATCACAGACACTTGAAAACCTTCACTGGGAGACTTATAATAAGTGTATGGATAATTGTATCAATCGTTGCCATGTTTGTATTATTTAGGCAATCTTTTTTAAAAGCAATAACACAGATTTGTTTTATCAATCCGGTTCAAATTTGATCAGATACAAAAAAAAAACACCTTAAAATACTTAAGATATTATTTTCAAGCAGTTGAAACAAAATTTGCTTCTCTTAACTAGCAAAATAAATCTTTTGCCTGCTTAGATTCTACAATCACCGCTCAGAACAGTCAATCGGTTCTCATTGCTGATGAATTAACTCGATTCCTCTAACTCTAATACTTTTCAATCTAAATTTTCTATTACATGAGCATACAAATAAAACCGTAGAATCACTGTTGCATTTTCGCTCCATACATACTCATTTTGTTGCAACGCTCAGCGGGCGCTCGCGAAAATTCTATGCTGCAAGAAGCAACTAGTTCTCCAGCTACAAAATGTGTGTATGTCTGTCTGTGCAGCACTTTGAAGGCTGTTTCGCTACGAGTTGTTGGTTGCAGCGAGCATTTATGTATGTAAACACGATATCTCAACTACTACTATAACTGTGTGTATGTGTTTTTATTTGACTATCGTTGTTGTTGCGTTGCAAAAATGCGAACAAAAGTTCAAGCTGCTGTTTGTTTTTTCTCCACGCCGTCTTCAATATTAGTTTTGGCATGCGGTTACTGGCGGCTATTGCTTGCTCGCTTGAATATATGTTTATACCTACCCCCGTTCGTGCTCTTCTCCCAAACCTTACTTATTATATTTTGCAGAAACCTTTTTCCGAGAAATTTAAATGAGCTCGCGCGCAAACTATTTTTTATGGCGACATAATTAGATTGCTACACAGATCGTTGCAAAGTTCAGCGTGGTCACGAGTTTCTTCCACCCATTTATGAGAATGACAGATGAGTTTTTGTATGTACATACTCGTACATATAAAAATATTTGCATATAGGCCTCCTTAGGCATAGATTCCATTTTAAGCACATAAAATATTAGTGTCGTAAATTTGACGAGGAAATCGAAGAGGTACACTTTAAAGAAGTCTAAATKAGAAGGCCGAAGATTGTCTTTATACTCCAGATGCCTTATATTTCGATTACCTGAAAGGTAAGCAGTAACATAAAAATACGATATTCTTTATCGAAAGGCTTGTGGATGGCAATTTTTGATATTCTGCATGTAATCTTCGAAATCAGTATGTGGCAAATTTATACCTAATTCTTGGATCAATTGAAGAAAGTTGAATATCTCTTCAATTACAGAATATGATAATCACTAGTATGATATTGTTCTCCTTCGAAGTTGAATTCTTAAAACGCACTTTAACTTGAATAAGCTATAACGGTACTACTGCTCGTGAGAAATTTGATTTTAGGAATTCTGTCGAAATAAGATGTCGAGGAGATCTTCGATGCGTGCTTGAAATTTAAAAACTGTTCTGTTGTTAACTCTGGTACCAGGTGGATCTTAGTTAACATGTCCAGAGGCATTATGATCTCCTATTCCGCCGAATAAAAATATGGTTTTTCTAAATCGATAATTATCGATAAAAATTAAAATCGAGAACGATAATTATCGATATCRGTCTTCAAATTTTCGAAATAAAAATGAATTTGACTTTCTTAACGGCGAATGATAATGAACAATATCGATTTTTCTAAAAACACTAGTTAAATTTTCTAAATCGACAAAAAAAAWTTTTYMAAAAAAAWTAAAAATCACTAACGGTAATTACCGATATCGGTCTTTCAATCTTCGAAGTTTTCTAATAAAAATTAATTTGTCTTTCTTAATAGATAATTTTTGTTATCGAAAAAAAATCTAATGGTAATTAACAATATCGATTTTCAAGACTGTGAAATGTTCTTTAAAAAAATTAACTTGGTTTTCTGATTTGATAATGATTATTGTTGGGAAGAGAAATAATCAAGAATGTTATTTAACTATATCGGGGTTTAAAAGAGCCAGGTGTTCGCTCAAGTAAATAGTAAATTGATTTTCTTAATTGATAATCATTTTTCTTGATAAARATATTAATCACAGTCGATAATTGATGGTATCGGTCTTCACAATTTCGAAATGTTGATCCAGAAATAAATAAATTCGATTTTTTTATCGATAACAATCGCTATGAAAAAACTCATCGCAAACCATAGATTCCGATATGATTTACTTAACCATTCATAAAATTTATCGATAAATATTAACTATTGCCGCCGAAAATTAACGCTTATTTTATGTCATTTTCGGAAACATGGTGAATTTCTAAAAAAGCTTTTGRAATTTTGAAATATGTAGTAGGTTTAATTATTATTATTTTTTTTTTTTCAATTTCGTGTTTATTTGCTCTTTTTAGCTTGAAAAATWTTACATACATTTTACTCAATACACCTTTAAGCTCTTCGCGTGTAAATTGTACAAAGATAAATTAGCAGCTGGCAAGAAAAATCTAAATTATTTTTCTCCACTTAACTTACTAAATTTTTGAAAATTYTACTAGAACATACCCACCACGGCTATATATCATATATCTGTGATGTCCTCCAAAGCACTGGCATTACGAACTCCGCCAGCATCACGACACCAACAACAGTACATTCGATCAGCACATTTGTGCAAATCTAAACAGAAATCAACACTTTGCTGTTCTACCAACTGTCGCTGCCGCTGTGTCTCTGACTGTTACCGCGGCTAGCTGTGGTTCTTTGTCAGTTTTGCTGTAACTGCGACTGTGCTGTCAACACATAGAGCGACAAAGTTCGTTGCCCCTAACCTAATTTTTCAATCAAGCCATCAAAGTGAATGCCAAGAATGGCAAAGTGGCAAGTGGCAATGGCTTTGGCCAAGACAGCAATGGATGCCAAGTGGCAGTGGTACGTTAAATATCTAATGGAATAATGGATGATAGCAAGTGACGAAGGCGTGCATATACGAGTACACCAATGTATGTGTTTGTGTAATACGTATGTATGTTTTCACAAGAAGTGGGCTTGGAGTCAACAAGTGATGCTGGT
>NW_017536686.1:250706-276827 GCF_001853355.1 Bactrocera latifrons | reverse complement strand
TTTTGTATATAATTAGTAAGTAATTTTTATTTAAATAAATGCATATAAATTTACCTGACACTAAACTCCTTAAGGGGGGGCTAAGGTACTAATTATATTTTTTCATTTCTTTTTTTTTTTCAAATTGAATGCATAATATCTGGAGAATATTGTGTCAAAATTTCGAGCCAAGTAAAGTAAAATCTACGAGGTTTTGAGTAAATAAGTATAAATAAATAAACGTTTTGCACTTAATTTTTTTGTGTTTTAAAGCGTTTTTCCCACAACTCACGTTTTCAAAGACTGTGCCCCTCAAAACTACTGCACCGATCCTTTTGAAATTTTAAACACTATTTCTGTACATATTTGATGAGGTAACGCGGGAGAGTTTTTTTTTTCATAATTTTGATTTCGCTAAAACAAATTAGCCAATTTTTTCCCAAAAATTGTGTTTTTCTCTTCAAAAACTTCGAAAAATTTAAAAAATTGGAATTTCAAAAAACCCTTACAGCGCTACCTCGGGGAAAACTATTATCTAACGAATGAACTTTCGTTTTTTAATTTCGGATGATCCAGCATCGAGTTATGAGGGGCACCGCAATTCAACTTTTTTTCGGTACCCGTCCGGACAATTGCTGCCATTGCCGTATTTTTTAATATTTCTTTGTAAAAAATTGGTAAGACATTTTTCGAATGTTATACGTTTTTTTCGAATGTACCATTGGTTGGATAAATAAATTTTAACTGTGTCGTCAGGAAAAAAAATCACAAAAACATGGTTTTTTTCGTATGATTTGACCTTACTTAAAACTTTAATTTTCAAATTTTAATTTATAACATATTTTTAATTTATTTAAACCTAAACTTATATGAGACTTTTATCCATAGAAACATATTTCCAAAGCTAAACACACACACATACAAATAGTAACACAAAGGTGCTTAGTTGGCTCATTCCAGGCGAGTTGATTAATTAATTGCATAAAGTTCAACGAACTGACATTAGTACTGACTCCACCACTGGCACGGGACAAAAGCTGCAACAACAACAATGGACGCGGTCGTAACCCAATAAAGCTGTGTGCCATTCACTGCGATGAGCAGCTAAAATAGAATGAGATAGGAAAAAACTAAAAATTAAAACAAAAACAATGAGAAAAACACAAAGACAAGTCAAACGAGCAACATAATTTATGCTTCGTATTTGTTTTATAACAATTTATGTAAATATCCAAGCGAAGACAGGGCCGCAACACGTTGAACTTGTGACTGGAAGCCACGACGCGGCTAATAAAAGTATCCAATAACTTCAATTCGATTAGACAACTACCGTTATTTCAGCACAAACTATTTAATGCTTTAAAAATGTTATTCTACAAATTTTATAACATAATTTCTTCAGCTTTCATAATGAAAATCAGCAGTCGCTAAGACAATAGCAAATAATTAGTAAGTATTTACGAATTTATTAGAACTTATTGTTGAATGTAATAAAGAGATATTGTTGAATATAAAAATAAGAAATAAATAAAGAAGGAAAATATTTTTTTTTTCATTATTTTTTTTTGATATTACTTCTTCCATAAATTTGCTCATTTCATTCCTGCGCCGTTCCATCCGCGAGCGTGATTGTTACTCTTAACGGTATTCACACTTGTAGGTCGCCGCTGATTACTAGCGTTGTTGTTGTCAGTCGGCACCAAGATTCGTTACAAAACGAAATTGTTGGAGTCGAGTGAGCGCACATTGATTTAATACTCGTAAAAAAGTCAATAAATAATATCATGGAGAAGAAAAAAGTACCATATAAAAAAGAAGTAAGATAAAGTGTTCGCAATATACAAATTAAATTTAAAATTTTAATTTTTCAAATTAGAAATCTCGAAAAACCTTAAATTTTCCACTTTAAGTATCAAGAAAACAGTAATAAAACTGTCGAACATGTGGCAACTCTGCGCAGAAATAATGCCTGCAGAGTCTCCATTTTAATCTTAAATATTTTTTTTAATGTCCACATATGTATTTATAAAATTTCGTTGGGACAAAAATTTATCTACAGGTGGCAACCTGAAATTTAAAATAAAATTTTTTTAAATTAGAAATTGGGAGAATTTAAAATTTTCTAGTATATGTAGAAATAGAACATCTGTGAATAACTAAATTAGAATTTTCGAACATCTGGCAACTCTACTCATAAACAACTGCTACAACAGCGCCAAATAACTTCCTCAAAAGTACTTTAATAACATACATATTTAATTCGAATACCGTATTGCAGCTTTACGTTTACTTTTACAAATTAATTTGTTTTTAACAGGTGACAACCAAAACCTAAAATAAATATAATATTATTTGGTATAAGCTACTTAAACCTTGTTAAGTTTGATATATGTATGTATGTACATATTGTAGTAATTATTTTTGTATGGTAAAATTTTTGAACATCTGGCAATCTCACCCAAACGATATGTGGGAAAAATTTTCTTTTTTAATTACCATATTGCACTTTTTTACAACTTACTTGAAAAATTTTTTTTTAAAAGATGGCAACCCCAGGCAAAAATATGTTTAAAATTATTAAACTAGTTTTCAGCGCAAGTTTGTCAAACTCTCTTTACTTTGTTATACATAGTGTAAAAATTATATTCTCACGATAAAAGTTTTAAACATGTGACAACGTCTTCTCAAGAACCGTTCCCTTAAAATCGTCTGGAAGACCTACGATATTTCACTATTATATCGTAACTTTTTATTATTTTAATCTTCTTTTATAAAAAATTTTAACAGGTGGCAACCCTTACCTTCAAATATTTTTAACATTAGCCTTTAATATTGCAACACTTATGTTTTAATATTTGTTTTATGTTACCAATTATATTGCATTCAAAATTTCACACCAGGTGGCAACTCTTCTAGATAAATATTTGGAATTCTAATTTGATCACCTTCATTGTATCAGCTTTTTTTTTAATTTTGTTAGTCCTAGCCCATCCGAGAATGACTTCGATTACATTTTATGCCATTTAGAAAATTATCACTATTTTCCATGAAGAAGAAGACTTACGACGAAGGTAGTTTGAAGAGATTTACTAAAATTTCATATAGGTAGCTTTACTTGAAAATGTCATTCTCGCTATACGCTAACTTCACATACTAAGCGTGCGCACACCAAATTAAAATATTACCTAATTTTACGTCTGATTTAAATTAACTGAGCTTATCATTTCTTATTGCCAACTTCTTCTTACGTTTCTTGAACTTGACTTCATCACTGAACTGATGACTGATCTTGTCACCTCGGTAGACTACCTCGCGACTTAGCCCACAAACACACTAGTTATCTTTAAATGTGTGTTGTTGGCTGTGGAAGTTGTTGTTGCGCTTGAGGTTACTCACGGCTATTGAACTACTTACCTAGTACCAAACCGAACGGGTGAGCGCTGTGACGTTGGCAGTGGCAATGATCGTGAAGTTCAGCTGATGAAGACGAAGACGACAAAAACAACGACGTCGTCAACAGCTTCGGCTATACTGCTATTGTCTAGCCAACAACAATGCTTATAGTATGTATGTTAACGGTGACGTTAGTTACTGTGACGGCATCGATGCAAGATTTCATTCAGCAAAGCTCACACCATTCAACTCGAGTTGGAGCAGAAGAAAAAAACAAAAACGCTACAACAAATTTATTCATTATTTTATATGTATTGTATTTAATTTAGTACCGATATGCAATAAAATATTGTTGGTAATGTTTTTCTTCAATGAATATATAGAATCCAAACTTATTTGAAGGAGAAATGGAGAATACAAATTTTCATAATACTGAAAACCTAAACTCCTCCTTATCATTTGTTCAAGTCTATGATGGAGAAATTAGTTTAGTTGGATTAGTTGGAACTGCGACATGGAACTTGGGACTATGTAAGATCGCCAACATGCAGTTCATAAACAAACAGGAAGCCTAAATTGAGTAAGTAAAGCTGTGACAGGGAATGTTGTCTATAATATACAAGCTTTAGCGTTGCAATCGGTAGTTTATAGAAGCGTGTACGATTTAAAACTGTTTTCCACATAAGTTATCCTTCGCTTAACTTGTATTGCGGTTAGGCAGTCACTGGAGCAATAATTTCGAAAAGAAGTGATTGCCAGATAGATTTTACTCTCCTCACTTACTTTTATGGATTCTTTGTATAACACGATCGGTGATTCCCACGCCAAGTCCAACACATCACATTTCGTGACGGAATCTTCACTATACCTCCTAAAATTATCGAATAAGAAAACTAGTTGTTTTTATTATGTATCAGGTAGGCCAGAATCTCTTCATGAGATTACACCCTTGTCATATTATAATCTTTTGTAGCTATCGGTCAAATGAGGACATAAACTGACCAAATAATATTAAAAGAACGCACCACCAGCAATAGATATTCCATGTTGAATTAATAGACTTGAGTTGTCAAAATAATCTTAGCGATATGAAAACACTGCTTACAATATGCCTGACAACTTCATTGTACAGTAGAATTTGTAAACCATTTTCATAGACCGTCTTCTAAGGGTGAAAACCACCAGCGACAATACCAAGCTTCACATATCAATAGTGACTCGCCGAAAGCTACTTGAGCTTAATTTTAATGCATCCATTTCCGTACTGGTCCCAACGCCAACCCTTTCTTCTCTATGACGGATAAGTTTACTGGTGGAAAATTTACCCGAGAAGATTGTAAGATTCGGCCATATTTGTTTTTTGCCAGTAGCGATAAGGGTCTCTATGAGAGTGACATTATAAAATTACCATTAAAATGGCAACAAGTTAGCTAAGTAACAGTGCATAAACCTTCCACTTAATGCAGAAATATTGAATTTTAGATTTTAAATTATTGGATCATCTGAAGTCCACAATTGTGGAAAAAATCGTTATTAGATGAAAAAGAAGCAAATGCTGTTTCTTCATGACAATGAACTACATCATAAATAAATGAGAAGAGTGATCGTCATATTCCTCTTATTTTGCCAGACCAACTTTTTCTGTCCTTGAAACTCAAAAAAATAGCAATTTAGTGACAATGAGAATATAGGAAAAGTTTGAAAGTTTTACTAAAACTCGAACTTGCAGAAACCATGAATTACAGTTTAAAAATTGTCCTATTTTACTAAATGAAAATATCGCTTTCGCATCAGAATTGCTTCGCTTGGACCACTTTGACACTATGATGTCGCCAAATTTCTATATATTGCCCAAACTATCAATGGATGTGTTTGGGAGCGTGAAACATCTACTTTAAAGTTTTTTTATTTTTATTATTTTTTTTTATTTCTATTTTTTTATATTTATTTTTTTTTTTCAAACTGAGAAAGTTTACAGGTGGAATATTTGATGCACTAGCTAGTACAAAATACAGATCTAATCAAATAATGATTGTTCTGGAAAGTGATCATGGAAAACTCTTATGCTGATTGTTCAAAATTTCGGAGGTAATCAAACAATAGATAACAGATAATTTAAGAAAAGAAGAGTCATTCCAAAAAAAAATCTACGTCCAAATCGCATTAAACGAAAAGCTGGAAAAATATAGAAATATAATGTATTAACTACATTTTTTCGATTCTAAATAATCTAATATTTAATTGTCAAAAATTTAACTATTTTCTAGACTTTTCCAAAATTAAATTGCTCGCATTTATAGTCCACAATCAACATTTATACGCAGAAACCATACGAGTTCAATAACATTTGCAAAGAAAGTACTCAACTGGCACTTTCTTCCCACAACTGAAACATCATTGCATGGTCTCTGAAAAGTTTAGTGAACTTTAGAAAGGAAAATTTGTAGTCAAAGCAAATAAATATTTACAAATCTCACAAAATGAGCGCCATTATATTATTGGCAAGTAATTTGTACTTTCCTTTTTTTATTTATTCTAATTTTCATTTCATTGTATATGCTAAAAAAAATTTTGGTTACTATGAATTTTATCAAATTTTTTTTAGCAAAAATTCACCGAAAGTGCGTCAGCGACGAATAATGGTTAACCATGTCACGACAAGTCAAGCACCCGGCAGCCGATTTGCATTTTCAATTATCGTGTGTACTAGTTTTAGACGTTTGAGCAAATCTCGTTCGAATGCTGCGCAGAGCGTTTATGCAGATGAGCATGTGAGATGATTGGCAGAAAAATGTTTTTATCGTATAGGAGACAGTTATGTATATGTATCTAAAAGAATATATATAAGAAGCAGCCAAAATACTGGAGATCAAAAACAAATTTCTCTTTACAATTGGAATTCTATTGTCGCGTGCATGCAAAAAATGCTGCAAAATGCATACATACATACGCTTATATATATGCGTATATATGCATATGTCATACAAACAGATATATGTACATAAATACTTCTAAATGCTTTGGTATATAGTCTTAAGCTCTGATGTATCAGGAGTTATTTCGCCAATAGTTGAACGTTGAAGAGCTACTGTGCTTTGTAACAGCATACTGTTACTGTTTTTTTAAAAGCCCAAACGCTGAATTGAACACTCAGAAGTGCTGTCAAAACTGTGGTAAACCGCCAGTAGCCGATTCAGTACAAAGCCACATATTCATGTTATCCCTCAGCGGTGAAGAAAGTTCCAATAGACAACAAAAGTTTAAAAGTGGGAAAAATAGAAATAAAAAATTAAAAAAAAAAACCTAAAAAACTTCAAAAACAACTCATTGCAACCAACTACACTTGCTATATGACAACAATGAGCGTACTTGACCAGCACAGAATAAGCAAGTGATGCTTTGCCGCAAGCAAAAATATGTCTTCATTTTTGGTCATAAAAGTAACAACAACAGCGACAATAATGCGCGTACCCAAGACTAGTAGCCGAAATTGCAAATCAGCACCTGCGGCGGTACAGCATCACACAATTAGCATGGATGGCAATAGCAACAACAAGAACAAAAACAACATAAAAAACAACAACAATTCACAACAAAACAGCAACAACAAAAAATGAACAACACATACACGGCAGCGCAACAATCGCAAAATATTAACAACCACGCGGTAGCCGATGTGCGCAAGTGGCAAAATGACGAAGTGTCTGTCCAAATGGCACAAATAGCGAAGTCAAGAGTTGAGTGCTGTGCTTCGTTGTCGTCGTCAGCGTTGCCACACACAATTACCCGTTCATAATCTAATTGTGATCGATGCTTAAAGAGATGTGCAAATAGAAAATGGAACGCTTCACGCCCGCAGCCAAAAAAGCGCACAAGCAGACAAACGTACGTGTGCTGAAATGTTTACGTCGGTTAAAAAGGTTGGCACAAGATTTTTGGAGATATATGTTGGACACAGTAGACTTAAGCAGCGAACTCGAAATTCGAAATAGTGCTGAATAAGCTTCTAAAATGTTTAAATATACTTTGAAATGGCCATAAAAACCTGAATTAAGATCCTAGGTGAACGAAATAATTCTCAAAAATATTTTTGTGTATAATTTCTTCGAACTTTTATATGATTTTCAGCTCATATATAGCCTCTCAAATATAAAAGGGAACCAAAATAGGAAAACAATGATGACAAAAAAAAACACAGTCATGTGTCTAATATATTATTGAGTATAAGTTTTAAGCGCACAACCAAACAATAAATAGGAAAACAATGATGACAAAAAAAACACAGTCATGTGTCTAATATATTATTGAGTATAAGTTTTAAGCGCACAACCAAACAATAAATAATTTTAACCTAAATAGCATTTAGTAATTAGGTTGAAAGTGAAATTTGAGAATATTTGTTAGATATAGTAAAGAAAATTATCTACAAAAATAATTGCATATGGGAAAAGTTTTCTAAACTGCAACTTGCTTGGCTGAAAACCAATATACTGCTTCATCAGGAAGACTACAATTATTCTAAGCTATATGGTTTTGCTTTTGTAGTTCCAGTTTAGTAAGGTCAACGTAACCGGAACGTATCCGAAATTTTGTCTGACCTAGTGTTGTCAACGATGCTGTTGGCATTCTCCTATATTATTTGTAGTATGCTTTTTGCCGCTTCAACAACAATTGTGTAGGCATAAGAAACAACCATATCCTATTATGCAATGAAATCATGGTTTGAAATAATAAAATACAAAATAAACGGATTTCTACGTATATTCTAGCGCATACGAAGCAATCTAACTTTTCAAACCACTACCTTATATATTTGACTGTGAAAAGCAAAGAAGAAAGCACCTAATGTTAACAATTCCTTAAACTTAATGACCAATCAAAGTTTATAATATATATATTTTCTTACATAAAGTTACGGAATTTCAGACCTGAGAACATTTGAAAAAAGTAAAGGTATTTTTGTCAATATCCTTTTTTTTTTTTTCTTTTGAGAGATCAAGTGTGAGTCGTGCCAACCTGCCATGTTATTTTTGTTCAGTATTCTTTGGCATTTCTTTTCCATGATGTGCTTACGCCTGAACAATTTATGTATACAAATTGTTCAACTTTATTACGAAAATTCACGTTCTGTAAAGAGGTCCTGCGCTTCGCTCCACTCATGATAAACATAATTATATGTATTACGCTCAGTAGTCCTATTCGCAACATCACCACCCATTTTGAGACCCAGCATTCATCATTGGATACATCCACCACGGTAGCTGAGAGTATATACGAAGACCGTTGGGAGTCGATAACTGAAATTGAAAGCGTGTAAAATATAGCTTGTGCCAGCACTGAAGCCGCTCGACCTTCGCAGGCGACATAATTTCGCTCTATGGTGCTCTGAAAAGTTCCAAGAAGATCCGATGTTTTCGAGCCAAATTTTGTTCAGCGATGTGACCCATTTCTGGCTCAATGGGCATGAAAGCAAACAAATTTGACGAAGCATTTGTGGCGTAGAGTCACCTGAAGATATTTAATAGCTGACGTCTCATCTAGAAAAAACAATAGTTTATTGTGGTTTGTGGCTATATTTCTTCAAAACTGATGCCGACTTATAACAAACTGCGACATATTTTCAACGAGACGGCGCCACGTCACTTCAATCACTGGACTTATTAAGAGAACACTTCGTTGAGCAGATAATTTCAAGTTTTGGGACAGTCGATTGGTCAAGATCGTGTAATATCATACGGTTAGTATTTTTTCTGTGGGGATATGTAAAGTCTAAAGTCTTTGCGGACAACCACGCTTTGACTCCAATTTTGGATCAAAACATCACTAATGTGACTCGCCAGTTATCAATTGACATGATCGAACGAGTCCTAGAAATTGGTACTCAGCGAATGGATTAACGGAGAATGTCGTTTTGAATGATAATGAACATTCTCATTTAATTTGAAGTTTCTGAGTTATTTCTTTCAAAAAGTAGAGAACGCGGAAATGGCGTATATAGTAAAAGAAAGATTCTACATATGAACTATTCTGAATGAAAGTCTAACTTAATGTTTTAATAGTTCTCAGTGATTTCGGTAGCGTAAAGCTTTAGAGTCTTCGAAATAGGCATTTATTTCCATCCTTACCTTAGGCTAAATCTTGAGTGTGTATTTAGTTATGACGGCTATATCGCGGAATTAAATAGGTGGTTAGAAACTGTTCAGATATAGCAGAAATTACAGCACTGCACTATGAATCTGTTACGTGTCTTCATAACCCGTATTGCTGAATTTCAGACTTCCAGTCATCATTTTAAAGGATATTCGAGACGAATTTTGATTTGCTAGCAAACTGAATTTTCGGAAGAAGATTTTAATAATTTTGAGTTTTATAAAATTTCTTGTGGTAATATGGCGATACCAGGACGAACACCGGGCTTAAAAATCCAAATTTGTTATACTGGAGATATTTTTTTTTTTTTTTTAGAAATTAATCAAAGTGTAGCAAAGTGTTTTTATGATTGTGTTTGCAATATTTAAGTACCAATAACATGAAGCCTAATACTCTCGCTCTGTTACAGCCTGAAATTGAAATCACAAGTAATATATGGAGAAACTCTTTCCTACTCGAACTTTGTAGTAATTATTCGTGTTCGTTTGAAAAAAAATTAAAAAAAAAAATCCATTACAAATAATCGCGAATAAAATTAACACCAACTAATCCGCAATAAGTAAGCAAATCGAGTGGGAAGTGTCATTAGGTCACATAAGCAGCCAATTGAAATCTAACATGTTGCTAAAAGAGAGTGTGAGTTCAATACCCTACATAATATGAGCAATTATGGTAAGTAATTGGAAAGTAATGAAGGAAAAAATTATCAGAAATCAATAACATTTGTCGCTTGTAAACCAGCAGTGACAGACATTTTATTTATGGCATGCCGAAAAAATAACTCAGATTTTAAATAAAAATGATTTTGAAATGAAAAAAATGGAAAAATTCTATATTTTACTAATGCCATATGCATACATATATATACATACATAAATATGCAAAATATTCATTTGCATGTGTTATAATTGGCGAGCAAGTGATCTGTTTGCGCTGTCGATTTAAGCATCGCCTACAGTCAATTTATCTTTTTAAATCACGTGGCATGCGGATTTGCCTCCACACCGCCTGAGCCCAACGCCATGCACGGCATTACATAAGTAGGTCAAACCATTGCGCGTACACGCTCAGCAACGCAACTCGCGGACTGGATAGCTGACTGGCTGCTTGGCATAGAGCTCACAGCCTACAATAGCAACGGGAGTAGCGTATTTGAATTATTTTGTAAGTTCCATGCAGTTCCCACATGCAATTAGCCAAACTCCGCTATGCTAGCGGAATTGGCGTGCAGTTAGTCATAGCTTTTGTTGGTGCAACATAATTTTCGAAAATTATTATGCCAACTTGAACAGCAACATCCTGTTGAGAGCTCTTTTGTGCAACGATTGTGTTATTCCCACTGGAATTGGGAGCAGGGAATGCACCGAAAAAAATTATTCAAAACTTTATGAATTTTATGAAAATTTTTTACGAAAATTTATATAAAAATTTAGAAGAAAGTAAATTTTGAATGGAATAGTTAAACAAATTTTAGTTATAAATGCTATCTAGTTTTCCGACGACAAATTTGAAAAAATAATTAAAGTTGAGTTCGTAAGAAGGTGATAACGCTCTATATATATTTAATTTATCTATAATTCGTTCAAGCAACTTTCATCTTAAACAATTTGTCACAATTAATTTTTTTTATAAAGAGATAACTTAAAAAATAATTTTCTGCAAATGTGGCAATATTGTTCAAAGTTTTTTACATGGAGCTAAACATTTTTTATGTTAACCGTGGACAATATACTCTATTTTGTTTAACTTATTAAATTGGTATTTTCTTTTGTCTAAATGGCAACTCTATTAAAAATCTTTTAACAAAAAAAAAATACTTTTAGAACGATTAAACCATAAATATTTTAATATTTATCTTGCTTTTCGCATTAACAAGCGTTGGCATGTTAAAATATATGGCAACACTATCTACTATAAACGGATTTGAAAAATTTGGTTTGAAAAGTCAAAGCATACTTAGTGGACTAATACTTATTTTCATAAATACTTGCATAATTTTTTTATTTAAACGTATGGCAACTCTGTCAAAAAATTTGCTTTGATATTTAAAATTAATTTGCGAAAAATTCAGATTACTTCAGAATATCTTTGGGCCGATTAAGCAAATATTTTTTTTTTACTGATAATTGGCAACCCTATTAAATATCGGCTCTGTAGCAACACCATTGCTGATGGAAGGTAGATAACTTATAAATAGAATATTGAATATTGACTACTCTGCTTATTTGGAAGTCACGAAGAGTTAATACATTTTTTATTTTAAGGTCGCTTACTACAATAACAATTTTTTTTGACGTTGCCATCGTGATTCAAATATTTAAGTTTTCTTAAAGATTTAACGGAATCATTATTTCTAACCGAATAATTTAAAACACTGAATACTGCTTTAAAATAAACTTAAATTTAATTTAACACGTGGTTGCCATCCCAACCCTAAAGTACTATCTAAAATTTGAATCTAAAAATATATTTGAAAATTTGTATAGAAAGACGACCTTTATGCAGAAAACTTGTATGGAAAAGAATATATAATGTTGCCAGCTTGAACGTGGTTGCCATCCCTGTTAAATTTCGAACTATTATTTACTTAAAAATTAATTTGCAAAGGTGAAGTGTATATAAAGCTATAGTATTTTTTTACAAAATGTGTGTGGTTATGCCCCCTCATAAAATTTTTTTAAATCCAATTTCCTGAAAAATCCTATCATTTCGTAAAAATTGGTAAAGTTAAAATAAATAATAAAAAATTGTTTTTCCTATAGCGTAGTTGACACAAAATTTGATGTTGCCACCTGAAGATTTTTTTAAGTTTCATTTTCATTAAAATTGCTGATGTTGCCACCTGAGAAATTTTAATTTTAATTTCATTTTACAGTTTTAACTTTCACGCACCAGAAAATGAAACAAATGCAAATTTAACGAAAAATACGCAGAAAAAAGGTTAGTGCTGCTACCTGATTAAATATTTTTTTATTTTAGTTTTAATTTCCATAAACTTGGAATACTTCAAAAAAATTGGTGTTGCCACCTGATTATTACTTTCTTTTTAATTTTAGTTTTCAATAGAATGGCTGATGTTGCCACCTGAGTAATGTTAATTTTATTTCTTACTTTTAATTTTCAATAAAATGAATTTTTTGTACAGAAAACGATAAATTTAATTAACAGTAATTTTTGTAAGCTTTAGAACTTAACTTATTTTCAAGCCAACAGCATTCTGCGTATGCAATAAGTTGGAAGTACAAATAATGTATTATGAAATTCACTATAATTTCTTACAGTGCTTGACCATCGACCGCAGTCCCTCCTCCTCCATTGCAGCGTGTTCATTTTGTCTAACCTTATTATATGCATTTTTGTTTTGCTTCACTTTACAACTTTGCTGTGTGCAACGCGTTGCATATTAAGTGCAATTACAGTGCCGATCACAACCCAATGATAAGCATTTATTTTTACGGCCAGAACACACACGCACACATACACATTTACATGCATGCATAAAATAGTAAATTTAGTTCTGTGGAGTAGCCAACCAACAGCAAAAAATACATAACAACATGCTAACTGCATATGTGGCAGCTTAGAATTAGAACAACATATTGTTTTCAATTTTCTATTTCATTTCATTTTATTTTATTTCTCTAGTTTTTTTTTTTTTTTTGTTTGTTTTTTTTTTTACCCAAGTTTCATTCCTTATTTTAAGCTGCATTTTATGTCTTATTTCCTTTTAAGGCTTTCGGTTGAAACTTTGCTAGTCCAATGGTTGAAATATACATATATGTCAGTATATACCCTATACACATTTACTCGAAGTTCTATTCAAATGAGTATGTAGTTATGTCTGCGGCCACTTACTTTCTTAGCATTAGAATCACTGAATTTTCTGTTATTTCTAAAGCAAAGGGCACAGAGTTGCATTTCATAGCGCTTGATGGATTGTTCATAGTTGGATTTGTGCGCACGAGCGGTCACTAATTGAAATGCATCACGAGCGGTTGGCTCGTTGCTCCTCCGCCGTCATGAGCAGCTAGCAATTTTCTGCAGTAAAACTAACGCATTGTTGTAGTTGTTGTTGTCTTTGTTGTGTGCAGGAAGACCACATTGGTGGCAGTAATGAGGTGTTGGTGATGGCTTCATACACGATTGCATCGACATGTGTGTGTATGTGTGTGCAGTTGCCGTTTATTGAACATGTGGCGGCACGACAACGTACCCAATTGAGTAGGTTGGTAGGGCAAATGCAATTTGTGTATACAAACTGACGAAGAGAAGGCCATCTGGTTGTTGGATGTAAAGACGGCGGTAACTGAGTTCTAAACTTGGTTGTAGATAAGTAAGGCACGGAGTTTCATAAAAATCATTAGTATTTATTTAAAGAACAAACAATAGTAGTAGAAAATATTCCCAACCATATCGTATGCTTCTCTTCTCATCTCGTTAAATCTTAGTCAGTGCATTAAACGGCACGATGCCGTCTGATAAGATTTTGTCAATGAAAAAAAAAAACCAAATTTTTCAAATAAATGCGACCCTTTTCTAAACAAACTTCCCTTTTATTTCGATTAGCTTGATTCAAAAATATTTCAATTTATCTAACTCGTTTAAAAATAGATTTTCTGAAACTCTGCGATTGGGGCTCCATAAGACAGAAATATAAATATGGCAAGCTAATTCGATAATTTTGACCATAATGTAGATGAAGGACTTCTTCTTCATCAAATGCGGTAATTTTTCTGAACTTTGGCGTTTCGATGTTCGCTGAGGCTGCTGATCTTAACACGCTATTGAATCCCAGAAAACGGTTATCGTCACCTTTCTAGCCGATAGTTCAGTATTCAATTCTTCTGAGCAGATATTAATTGAGTCGAATCTATTTTTCGTCGAAAGTGCTGCGAAACAATTAATTGGTATCAATGTATTATACGTAGTGTGCAAATTCGCCACATTCGTAGCACCAATTTGTCCACATCTTAATCAGCCTAAATAGTTCATGCAAAAGATCATACCGTTGAGGTCTCCACTTCCACTTCCAAAGGGGGCTTTTTCCCTTGACTTTCGGCAAAGCGGATACCGTTGCCCCAGGTAGCGACTCATTCAGGGCCCTATCGGATTTTCCTACATCCGTTCATTTCGTTTTTTTTATAATATGTATACATGTCTGTTGTGTTATTACTCAGAGCCGCTAACCAATTCCTGGAAGTAGTCGCCTACAATGGTCCCAAGGTTAACTCTGTTATGAGTCCTATTAAGAATCCAACGGGAAGCGAAAGTCAGGGCTCAATCAAATCCAATTCAAAGACAAAAGTTCCTTAATACTTTTTACAAGTTGCGATTGTTGTCGTACATTAATAAGGTCATTAAAAACTTCGAATTTATAAGTGTTTCGTAATAAAGTTTCGATCGTGACTTGTAAACGTCTTCATGTTTCTGCCAATTTGTGGGAAACTGCGATTTCAACATCGTTTCGAAAACCAATTTTAACGAACAATATCCATGTATTTTTAATTCTTCAATTCTAGACGGGTTTGTTTCTTAAGTCTTTTATAATTATGAATATGAATATGAAAAATGTAAATGAAAAAACTTTTCGGGCAATTATTTTCTTTCAAAAAAAAAAAATATATATATATATATATATTATTCTTAAGACCCCCTTTAACCCTACTTACACTTATCAGCACAACGCAGCACCGCCAGATCGCAGTAAGCACACGAGCGCACATAATTTACAAAACTGATTTTCTTTCGCCTTCGGCCTCTCACTTGGCAGCGTTAAATTACTATTTTGTTGCAGTTGGTTAATTGCTGGCTGACAGTCGCCGCCGCCGCTGTCAGAAAGACTCGGCACGGTCGATGAACTCCGCAATGAAAACGAACTTACAAAACAGCGAGTGCGCCGCACAATGTTACAATAACAAAAAATAAAATAAAAATAAAAAAAAAAGTTAAAAAAAACGAAAAGGAAAAGGAAAGATTGTTAAGACGTCAAGTAAATAGTCCAAAAAGAACTTTGGTCATTACACGAAATAATGTGGCCTAAAGAGCAGGCGAAGCGAAATTAAGAAAACGAAAAGTCATAAAGAGAATGGCTGGCACTGAAGAAAGAAGCGCACACGCACCGGAAAAGAAACAACTGAAGAGTTCTACGGAGTAAAAGCAAAGCTAAAATTTAAGTTAAGAACGAAAGCACCACACACACGCACATACATATATATGGGCACGCATGAAATTTCAGAAGTCAACGAACTCTCGAGTAAAATAATATAAAAAAGGCAACAAATGTAATAATAAATGAGCATGCGTGTGAAATCTGTATTGGTGTTATTGTAAGCTCACATGGAAGTGCGTTAAGTTGTTTGCCTACTGTGCAATCTCATTACATGCTTTTGTACGGCAACAATTTAATAAAGTACGGTGCACTCTTATTTTGATAGGGATGGTCACCTCGATCGATCAGATCTGTATACATAATAGTTGTAGAAAGTCCTTAAAATATACTTCTTAGAACTTGGTTGATCCCTAAAATAACAATTTTTCGAATATTTGAAGGAAATGTTTTGGTTTTCATAATAATCAGTGAACGGCTGCCATGTAATAAAAATAAAAGTTTTATAGGAACAAAATTTAACATATTCTTTCTCATTTTGTAGAAAATACATATTTTTTTTACCAAAGGCAATTAGAGATAGCCAAATCTTTTCAATTATTTTGCTTGAAATTTACTGCTTTAGAATATCTGTCAAAGATCACATTAGTACGACCTCACCTAATTAAAAAATAATTTATTAATATTTGTATCCTGAAAAATACTTCTCTTGCCAAAGCAAATATGAAACAAATCTGAGCCGAATAAGCAACAAGAATACAATGGAGCCAACTCTACAGTGGAGTTTAACTGAGAGTTATTCTGGTATGAAAATATGTAAGTCCGAAGAGTGAAAAGCCAGTGGACGAATCTTTGGGATCTATTTTTATAATGGCAAAAGAAAAATTTTCTCTGTTTTTCAGCGTTCATAATATAGTAATATCAGAATCCTCAAAAAACGAAATCGTGGAAAAAGACCTCCGTCTAAATAAAAATCTTTGCCGAATTATATACAATTCGTTCCAAAATTCTTCAAAGTCTTCGTTCCAGCCCACTGCTGATCGCAGGCCTCAAAACAATGCCACTGAGAGTCTGCAGAATTACTACTTGCCAGCAAAATACTTAAAACCGGTATGAAAATGTTGACAAAAGAAATTTGGCCTAAGAAATGTGTTTTTCTTTAAAACTAAATGTCCTTTTCATTTTGTCTGGTATATAGTATAACATATTAAGTACATAGAACAAATTATCAATATAAATACATGTTTTCTTCCTCAATTTGTACTACTTCAGCTTTGCATATTTACTCCAGTGAGTTAAAAATTTCTTCACAAAGAACCACAGGATATAGTGCTTCATTTCTTTGCGAGTTATGCTTTCGAATCCTAGTTAATCAAAAGTTAAGACATAATTGTCATATATGAAAATATCTTCCAATGATATAAAACTTAAAAGATACCCAAAGCTCTTCATATAGTAGTCTATTATATCTACATTTGTATTATAGATTAGCTTTTTCAAAATTTCTTTGCCATTTCGAAAATTTCATAGTGCTTCTCTCAAAAAAAAAATTTGTGTCTTCTGATAAGAAACTGGGACACTCCCTATTAAGCTTTTGGAGGTCCTTACGTTATTTTTGTGAAACTCAATCCTTTTGCTAAGGACCAAATCTGGCCGCATCTAGGCGATTACTTTTTTCTGATGGCCCTAGTGCGGACAATGCAGTTCTCAAGTAAGTCTTTAACAGTAGGGGAGCAGTTCATACTCGTAGCACATGATTTCCTGCCAATCCCACCAAACATATAGCAAAATCTTCCTACAGGTCAATACTGGTTGCACTAACATTTTCGCGGTCTCACTGTGATTCAACTACGAGTGTTTCGTTTTTGAGCTTCCGAAGGGTGGTGCGTTTTTCACATCAAAATTACTCGGAGGATGTGGAAGATACCTAATTGCATCTAATTTTCTGTTACAGTACCAAGATTATAAATTACTTTCACATTTTTAGCAGCGTGCTGAGTTTTCGGCTTTGTAGAAGAAAAGTTGTAAAACATGGCACATTTTCGCTTTCCTTTTTCAGCTCACAGAACTGAATCAGGGTTTCAAAAGGAATGTGTAAACAAAGGAGATCTTACCTTACCAGATCCATGCAGCATAATTCGACACTTATATAACGTGAGGTAAAGAATGCTAAAGCCATCTATCGGAAAAATAATACAAGTTTAACTAGATTATATACTTTTCTCTAATCCCTAATAGGTATGTGGATACGGTGTATAAAGCTGGTCGAAAACCCTTTATATTTATGGACTCCTAAACTACTGCACCGACTATAGTAAAATTTAATACACTGTGTCCAGTTCGGACAAACAATTCATAAATAACAAGTAAGGAAGAGCTAAGTTCGGGTGTCACCGAACATTTTATACTGTCGCATCAAATACCGCATTTGTGTAAAGTTTTTTCCGCTATCATCATTGGTTCCTAATCTATATATTATACAGCGAAGGCATCAGATGGAATTCAAAATAGCATTATATTGGAAGAAGGCGTGGTTGTGAACCGATTTCACCCATATTTCGTACATGTCATAAGGGTGTTAAAAAAATATTATGTACCGAATTTCGTTGAAATCGGTCGGATAGTTCCTGAGATATGGTTTTTGGTCCATAAGTGGGCGACGCCACTCCCATTTTCAATTTTAAAGAAAGCCTGGGTGCAGCTTCTTTCTGATATTTCTTCCGTAAAATTTAGTGTTTCTGACGTTTTTTGTTAGTCGGTTAANGGTATGTGGATACGGTGTATAAAGCTGGTCGAAAACCCTTTATATTTATGGACTCCTAAACTACTGCACCGACTATAGTAAAATTTAATACACTGCTGTCTCTTATACACATCTAGATGTGTATAAGAGACAGGTATATGGAACTGCCTGAAAGAAACGACTCTTTAGAGTTTGGTTCACATAGCTTTCTGAGATATGAACAAAAAACTTAGTAGGGGGCGGGGCCACGCCCACTTTTCAAAAAAATTACGTCCAAATTTGCCCCTCCCTAATGCGATCCTTTGTGCCAAATTTCACTTTAATATCTTTATTTATGGCTTAGTTATGACACTTTATATGTTTTCGGTTTTCGCCATTTTGTGGGCGTGGCAGTGGGCCGATTTTGCACATCTTCGAGCTTAAACTTCTTATGGTGCCAAGAAATACGTGTGCCAAGTTTCATCATGATATCTCAATTTTTACTCAAGTTATATCTTGCACGGACGGACGGACAGACAGACATCCGGATTTCAACTCTACTCGTCACCCTAATCACTTTGGTATATATAACTCTATATCTGACTCTTTCAGTTTTAGGACTTACAAACAACCGTTATGTGAATAAACCATAATACTCTCCTTAGCAACTTTGTTGCGAGAGTATAAAGATGTCATTCGAGTATATGTTCATAGATAATATCATTATCATAATTCTACAAACTGAAGGTGAATTTGGAGTAAAGAACTTAAGCAATAATGAGTCACAAGTATTTGAATATAGTACTATTTTATTTACTTTGCCACATTTATGTTATGTTGTTGTAGTTATGATAGTTCATATAGAAGAATACTTATCCTCTGCTTACACAAAGTTTTGACTACATTAAATCATACATAGCTGCCGCAGAAGCATATCTGAATGCTAGGTTTACTTCCACCACAAAAAAAAAAAAAAAAAAAAAAAAAAAAAAAAAAAAAAAAAAAAAAAAAAAAAAAAAAAAAAAAAAAAAAAAAAAAAAAAAAAAAACTGGTTAACAAATTGAAAAATTAATTGTGCAACAAAGCCAGCAACAACTACAGTAAAGACAAAGACTGGTTAAACATTTGACACTAAGCTATAAAAAGTCTAATAAATCATCGCGAAGAAAGAAAGAAAGATATAATTACTTTAAGTAAACACCATAGAATCTGCTAACGTTAAATAAGATTTGAAGTTTTCTGTTTTTCTTTTTTTGATTGTGCTAATGTCGATGCTGATGACTGCTACCAAAAGTTATATGTCTAACCTTGAACTTTGCGCAATCGCACCATGAATTTTACTCGCACCAGCTACTCATATTAGCCAGCTATTTACATTACGAAGAATTAAAAGGCGTTTCTGCAAAGACAGCACGAGGATTAGGTGTATGAACGGGTATGTATGTATGTGCAGAGTTTGTGATTGGCTTTCGGAATGGCTTATGATGATCTCAGACATGCTCTAAGAAGCATTGAAACGAAAACAATGTGTGCATACAAACATAATAATTTTCAAATTTTTAAAATCAAGAAAGAAATGTAAATATGATTAATGTCGTTGAGACTAGTTTAATGAAAGCAGAAATATTTTGATATATTTTGTTTGAAATTGTTTTCTAAAAGTGCTGAAGATAACTAAATATATTTCAAAGAGTGAATGAAAGTCTACTTTTATAGCGCAATTCTGTTTTATCATTTTTATCACCTCACAAATCGCTCTCCATTGTTTGAGAGGAGTTTGGAAGTTTCTTCCACCCCTTGGCCTTAGTTGTCATGGATTGTGCCATTAAGAGGAAATCACACTCGCTAAGCAGCTTAAACGTTTCAATAGGTGCCATCTGTGATGTACTAAGGACGGTATCTACATTGGCGTTCAAAACCGTTCTGAATGTAGCATTTTGGGGCGAAGACTCTAATATACTCAGGGCAGATGGGGCATGAGGCATCTAAAGCAGAAATATTCTGAATTTCGCCGCTACTTCGAACTACGAATATTTAAAAAAAGAGAACACTAACAAGAAATATGAATATCAATAGTAATGTAAAGCCATTAAACATCGGCGTGGCCTCTGTCGCTCCCAACCAACCGCAAATTAAACAATACTTCAAAAAACTTACAGAATTAGACAGCTAATTTTTCTATTTTTCCAGTTAATTGCAATGCTCATGACTATAATATCTATGCATGTATGCATGTATGTTTGTAAAAGCACATCTGTTTGAGCAAATATTGATGGCAGCCATAAACACTATTAGCGCCTATTTTTACATGAATTATGTGTGCTTCCCCACCAAGCGTGCAAAGGCCAGTTTAAATGTGCTCACCCATTAAACTAACTTTGTATGTACATATATTTCCCGAAGGCTGTGCTGGGCGCCACTACCGGCACTAGTACCAACGTTGTGCCACTGGCAGAGTTCTTGCTTACCTTTCACATCGTCCATCACACAACCGCGAGCGGTGTGTGGAAGACATGTCTGCCCGCTAATGTCTTTAAGTTTGTGCAGAGCTTCGTTAAGCGTCGTTGGCTAACTATGAAAGCCATGTGGCCATATCGTTTCCGTCACAATGCTTGGCTGTATCGGATGCGGGCTAATACTCACCAAACCACGTAGCTGCCCACTAAGTAGACAGCACGTCAGTCCGTCAGGCAAATAGTTGGCTGGTCAGCAAGTGCCCCAGCTTAATTTGCGGCCAACGAACTCGCACAAAGCGGTGTGCTTACATTTCTTTTGCTATCGCGCACTTCGTGCCTCCTTACCGTGCCGCTTTTCATAATCATTTAACACTTTTTATACACAATTTATCATTGCTGCCATTTAATGTTGCTTCTATTCGCGCTCAAAATTTTGTGCACACATTTTTGCCGCTTAAGCATAGCTTTCAATGAAAGTGATTAAAGTGCCAAAAATATTAGTCTAAATATTTCATTAGTTATGCTCGAATTACAGAATTGTTCTAATTTTTTTAATGTATTTTTTTTTTGGTAGGAAATGGCAAATGAAAGTTGGTAAAGTCGAGAGTAATGGCGAAATTAATGTTATTCCTCAATGAGTTACACTCAGATATAATTTCTGCTATTAATTTCTGGTTGATTCTTAAAAATACATATATACGTTCTTGTTTGACGTTCAGTTGGTGAAGAATATTTGGCAGAATCTACCATAGTCTGCCATTTATGCATCCTGTCCTCCAAGTAAGGCGATTTATTTCTAATGAAAGGAAGCTTAAAAATTTTAAGATATTTAGTAATGAAAAAAAAATTGGTATATGGCCAATACGACATCCTCTAAGGAAGGCGGACATATTCTGCGAAAGTCATATTTTGCCATATTTTTTAATTTACGAAAAACTCATTTATTCCAAAAAGTTAATGGAAGCTGGCTTATGATTCAATAAGCTTTACTAAACCAACCCCCACAAAAAGTATTCTGCATAATAGTGACCAAGTTAGCCAACTGACAGCTCTACTATTTAATATGATCTTCATATGATTCGGAAGCCCAAAGTGATGACGGAATGATGAAAGCCAGTAATTTCGTCTAAATGCATGAGTTGGTCTTGAGGGATGGTTACTCCTCAAATAGAAATATTTGCTTATTTCCCTTTCTGTTAGGCCAGAAATTTGTATCGTCCATAATGTGTATGAAATTGTCTTTATATTTGACTCACGTAACTTTCATAGATTCCAATTTTTTATAAAAATACTTAGCTTCGTTCACAGTCTTTTGTAAAGCCAATGAAAAAACTTCTGTAATTGGATCCAGCTATCGGCAAAAACGTACTGAACCTATTATAAATCTGTTTAGTTAATTGTATTTTCGCTATTTTACATCGAAGCGGGGCAAAAGCGGCATATTCGAGAAGGAAAGTTTGAGATGATTATATTGCAGATAATAATGTTGGCATTCGAAAAGACATTAAATCTTACTGCATGAATGCCGATCGCACAATATATGTATATTTAGAACTCTGACAATCATTGAAAGGTGGCGTTTGCTGAGAGCGAAGAGTTAACTAGGGCTCGCACGACTTATTGTGACCAGAAAAACCTTGCTAATGCACAGCTGTTGGCAGTAGACCAGGGTTGATGAACTGACCTGATGTATAACGTAGTTAGTAGCCAACGGAGTTGTCCACCGTTAAATGAACTTTATTAAAAGAAAAATCTGAAGAAATACAGATTTAAGTCTAAGCAAATGTTAGACGATAGGCATACTTCTAGCTCATTTGGTTGCTCCATTTATTATATGATAGGGTAACCCAGAAATTTGTTAGAGAAGTTAAAATTTATGGGTAATAAGTAAACCAGGAAGATAACCGAAATCGTTCGGACACCGCGCCTCTCTATACCAACATATATTGGGTAGTCCAAAAAGTTTTTTCGTATTTTGTTTATAGATATCGTTGCAGTTGTATATCTTCAGTGCTACCAATTACATTGTAACCTACCATATGGTGTTGGAAAGTTGAATTTTTAAGCTTCATTTAACCAAAAAATTTCGGGGAAGTTAAAGAAAAAAGTTACAGCTGTACAAAAATGAGTGAAAACAATGAAGAAGCTCGCTAAATTTTGAAATTTTTGTATAAAAAAGGGAAGAATGGCACGCAAGCCACTTATGAAATTGGGAAGTTTAGGGAGACGATGCTGTATTAGTTCGTGTAGCACAGCAATGGTTCGCTCGCTTCCGTTCTGAAAATTTCGAAATTTCGATTTATACTGATGAAAGTTTTCCACTCCTGGAATAATGTCTCTAGCGAGTAAGGAAAATTTGCACATTTCACAATGTATTTCCACAAAAGTTGGCACAGGTTATTTTCTAAAGCAAAAATGTAATACCCGAAGAAACTGTTCAAATCGGTTAACTATAGCATATAGCTGCCATACAAATGGAATGATAGGAATCAAGTTCTTGTATGGAAAACTTTCACATTTAACAAGATATATTCACGAAATTTGGTATAGATTATTTTTTATAGAAATAATGTAATATCAGGAGAAATTATTCAGATCGACTCACTATAGCATACAGCTGCCATACAAACCGAACGATAAGAATCAGGGGCCTGTATGGAAAACTTTCACATTTGACTTGGTATCTTCACGAAATTTGACATGGATTACTGCTTAAGGTAATAATATAATCTCCACAAAAAGTTGATCAAAACGCATTGCTATATCATATAGCTTCCATACAAACTGAACACTTAGTTACTAACAGAAATGCATCTGTGAAGCGTATTTAGCTTAGGTGCAACCAAAGTTAACGCTTTTTCTTGTTTTATATTAAGTTTGATCTCCATATGTCAATTGCAGTATTGTTGTTTGAAAGCTGTTTCTTTACGATGCGAAATGTTTTTCTGCCGATTTTTGAAATGAGAAATATTAAGAACGAGTTTGCTTAAAATTTTTGTATCTAGTAGATTGGATACGGAATCGTTGAAAATCTTGCAATCTTTATGAAATATTTGAGTGACTGAAAGCATTCAGTAAAGGTCTCGAAGTCATCAAAAACGTTCCTCTTATAAGTTGTCCATCTACTTCTATTAATGACGAAATCATCAAAAACGTAAAAAAAAAATGCTGGTTAATATTTGGGGTATGAAAGGTGTCAATGATAGACTAGTACCAAAAGACCAGAGGTCGAGTAGAGATCGAAAAACCAAAATACCAAAATTCGTTGAAGCCACTGAAGGCCATCTTAGCTGAGTCTTTTAACAAGACTGTTGTAAATGGCATTACGCTTTGACATGCGTAAGCCAGTACAAAAAGGTTATTTTGAAATTGTATTTTTTTGTCAATCCGGGTCAAATTTGATCAGATTTGGTAGAAATATGTTTCGATGCGATTGCGAAATGAAGTAAGTCTGACTTGAAGGGTCAAATGTATTAATAAAAGGAAACAAAAAAATGCATCTAAATCATTATCGAGCTTCAAGAGAGCGTACAACATAAGAGAAAAACAAACCTTATAAAGAAGACGCGAAAAGTCCACCAATGTTAGCGTTAAAAGCTACTAATACTATTCCACACACTTACAATGAGCGCTGCCGATCGTGAGTGGCAACGTGAAAGTGTATGTGAGTGTATATGAATTTGTAAGTATGTTGGAGTGTGTGTGTGTGTGTTTTTTTTGTATGTGTGTGTTTGCCTTTACTTAGAACCTTTACTTTGAGTGAGATTTTCAGTTGGCCGTATCGGTTGCGCGCGCGCTCAGCCAAGCATGAGCCATGTAAGCGTGTTAGCAAGCATTTTTGTTGTTTGTTTTGTTTCTGTGGTAGATTCTAAGCCACCTGTATGTATATGATGCAAAAAAGAGCGTTATGAGCGCGCATGTTCTTCGTAGAATTTCTCTTTCGTCTCGTCTACAGGCATTTGACAGCGAATGTGCAACTAAAAAGCAATTAAAAGAGATCCGCAAATCTTCCTCGAATCGGAGAAAGAGCCAAGTGGCTTACATATAGGCACAGGCGACTCAAGTGCTGAGCGCCAATACAAACGCACGCACACAGGTAGTGGCTGCTTGTGATGGATGATGAATTACGGTTGCGGCTGCCGCTTTCGTTGAGTTACGAGCACTTAGAATGCCATAAAACGAGCGTGTTCGAGCGAATGAAGCTGTTTACAAACATACGCACACTCACACAAGCAAATGTGTCTCTGTATCTCTGGCCACTGTCACTGTCATGGCCGCAAGTATTGCTTATGAATTTATCAGAATTTTCTTTGCGGCCAATTGTAGGTGTATGTGCATAAGTGTGCGTGTATGCCTTATAAGCGGGAAGCGCTGTCGATCGCTGAGCGCGTTCGTCGCGCGTAAAAGTCTAACTATCTACTGATATCGGCTTTCAGGTGCCACCGACTAGCACTGACTGGCAAACTGGTGAGCGCTCAGAATTTCTACTCGAACTCGAGCTCAGCTTTGCCATACTATCTCCATGTATATGCGCGTTCATGTGTATATGTGTGTCTTTTATTCTGAGCGGTTTTTAATGCAGCTTGTGGTGTTTTGGTGTGCGTGTGTGTGCGTGCGCTTAGTACGTTCACAAGTGTGCCCATGACATTGATGTGGCGCTGCGACTCATCCGTGATTCAGTTTTCCGCAAGCAACAATACGATCGAGACACGGTTTCGTTAGCATTTTCTGGATGCGCGTCTAACACTTAGCCGATGTGCTAACCAACCAACCAGATCAAGCCAATTGCCGTTTAGAGTTAGAGTTACAATCAGCCAGTGGCAGTACAAAGTATATGATGGAGACTGTGTTAGAATACTGGCTATGCGGTTTTGTTGTGGAAAAGCAATAACAAGAAGAATAAGAATAAGAAGAAGCAGCAAAAGAATAAGAAGACAAATTGCTGAGTGTTGAAAGAAAAGTGTTGGCAATAAGCAACTTAGTTTGGTTAGAATAGTTGCTTGGAAAGGTTGGAAAATTTACAACAACAAAAAGCAAATACAACAAATTAGCAAATAAAAACAAGAAATTTATGCAAAAAAAAAAATAATAATAAATAGATTTCATAAACGGAAATGTGCAAATTTAACTGAGAAAATGTAATTGGTGAACTGGTGTTTGAATTGCGAGAAAGAAAAAAACAACAACAAGATATGATATACAACAAAAAGCAATGGAAATTTTGAAAATTATGTAAAATTAAAAAAATTTCAACATCAAAAAAATGTTCAAGTGACAAAAAATGCAAGAAATTTAAGAAAAATTATAAATAATTA
>NW_017536686.1:248719-249859 GCF_001853355.1 Bactrocera latifrons | reverse complement strand
ATATATTAAAATAAAACAATTTATTTTTTGATTTTTCATTAAAGCCGATTTAAATCATTAAAAAAACATGTAAGTGCGGTGTTCTTGTTTTCAAAATTTTTCCAGAAAGCCTCTTACTAGAATTTTCTATGACAAAAACTGGGTGCGATAAAGCTTTTTTGCTTATTAGCATACTCTCTTCAAGGAATGAGAGCGAATGTGAGCGTGAGAATAGGTCGTAAGAAAGTACGAGAAGTAAATAAATTTTATTAGCAAACAATTTTTAATTAGTATTAGTATTACATAAAAAACACATCTAGATGTGTATAAGAGACAGCTCAAAAAGTTTAGACCCTTAAGAACTTAGCTTCCAAAGAATTTTTAAAAATTAAAATAATTTTAAGAATCACATATTCTACATAGCAAATTTAGTTAAATAGCGTTAATTATTTGTTAATTGTTAACCCATAAGACTGCATTTATTGGTTTAAACGCAGAAGTTAAGCAGCATTTAAGTGAATTTGGTGGCAAGCAAATTGTAAAGGAAAACCCAAAGTTTTAGCAAAAAATATAATTACATAGCTATTAAAAACAACAACAAAAAAGTGTGAAAAGCTAAATTTCGCAAAAATACAACAACAAACTTAACAGTGTTAGTGTAAAAATCAATGAAGTACAATAACAACTGGGTTTACTGCGCAAAAATTAGCCAGAACACAACAACAAATACAAGTGAGTTAAAAATACACTGGAAAATATAAGTGCACATACACATCCACAAGCAACCATCCAATAATAGTGTTGCATGCTAATTGCCGCTGTTTGATTGCTGACGATTTTTATTGGAGTTTAAGTTAATGGATTACCCGCACACACACACACATGTACGTCACTAATAATATTGGATTACTTGCGTTATGGCTGGAGTGTTATGAAGAGGATTACAAAGCGCTAAATTGATATGTGGTAAGTGGCAGATGATTAAAAAATAAAAGCCTGCAAAATTTAAAATTGTTTTTTAACTAAAACAAGTATTTTGTACCTCATTTTTTTCAACTACAAAATTTTTTTTTTATTTATAAATAAGCAAACATCTAATTTCAATCAATGGAAAACCTGTCAAGCAAACGTATTATGAAAGACAACTATTTAATAAAGCGC